>NC_045561.1:66939968-67239968 GCF_009819795.1 Aythya fuligula
TACTTCCTTAACTGGAAATCCAGATGTGGACTCCTATCATGCTTAGACCTAGCTAGATTTTAGAGTTACGGATTCTGCATCTGTTTTAATGTCCCTTTATGCTATTGGAGCAGTGCAATCAGAAACAGCTTCCAAGTATAGGCATAAGGACAAAGTCTGGCAGTTTCAACAATCTCCTAAACACTTTTTTTATCACTAATAGTGCAGAGTTAATGATTTATTTTAGGCATCAGGGTATATCTACTTGCCATCTTTTCATTGCATTGGTCCTGTTTACTGTTTGAGTTAATGGACATACTTTTAGAAAGATAGTAAAAATGAGTGGGAGCCTTGACATGACAGAATCGAGTTCCAAATGTATTCAATCTCCTGATTTACTATGACTCTTTTTGTTATGGTATTTCATAGGTTTGTTTCAGTGTTACTTTAAAACTTCTAGATTATCTGAAGTAAATGTGTTTATAGAAATTAAACTCGCATATATGAATTTTATTTAATATATGTAAAAATAGCTTTTTATAGATACCACAACTATAGAATTGTGTGTAATGTATCTCATGATTGTTATTTATGATCTGTTGAAAAATTTTCCTTTCAGTGTGCTGGGATTATGAGATGGAGGTGGACACTAATATTAAATGTATATAGTATTTACTTAATTTGCAGCCTTTAAGAATAAGTAACACCTGAAGTTAACATCTAAGGTTAGCATCTAAAGATTAATAAACTGATTTAAGTACTGCAGCAGTGAGTATTTCAGCATCTAATTTGTAATCACCTGCTGGAATAACTCTAATCAACAGCTGTTTGCAGATCCACTCCCATTACTCTACACTACTTTCTAATATAGACAGAACCATAGACTCAAGCATTTAGTAATTAAAAATAATTCATTAGCTTTTCACCTTTTAAAGTTATTTAGACTGATTTTAGATATCTCTCTATATTTTTCTACACGAACATAGTTTTCATTTTTACCTCATGGCTTTGTCTTGTTTTTAAGGATGGGCACCAAAAGACAATAGGGGTTTTTAGTGAGAGATTTAGTGATCCTTCCAATTTGCTTTTTAATTTTATTTAAATAGATGATCTGCAAAAAGGAAAAAAACAGTCTTAGGAAATAACTGGCAAATAGTTTACCCTGCCAGGGAGCAATTGAAACCTGAATATCTTCGCAGACCATAATACTTACAATTTCTCACATCCTGACTGGGCAAAATGAGAGCAAAGTAGGCTAAATCCTAGTTGTTATGCCATACTACTATTGTACAATAAGAAGGTTTGAAATGCTCTACTGGTTAGTTAAATTTAGAGTTAAATTTAGTGGGCCTTTTTTTTTTTTTTTTTTTTTTTTTTTTAGTGAGAGTTTTGCTCTTCCACTATTAAGGTTGAAATGGGGAAATTAAGGCCTGTCACTTAATCTCATTTTATGCTATTGCTTTCTTGTCTTCCTTCTTCTCATTTATGGAAAGTTTGAGATAAGAGCAGAATGACATCTAATTTAGTTTTCTCAGTTTTCACAAATGGAAAACAAAGTTCATTGCTCTTACCACCTGGTAAATCTAATTAAAATTCTTACATGAAAGAAACTACTATTAAGATAAAGTAACTGTTTGATTTTGTTTCTCTGTATTTTCAGTGATGCAGATTAAGAAGAGGTGTAAAGCAGTGTTATGCCACTTTGCAACACTGTTTTAAGTCTGTGTGCATTGATCTGATTCTCTAAGATAGCATAAAACACCCTTAGGTAGTATTAAGTAATTTAAGTGCAAATGCCATTGGATTCCTTGCCTTATCATAAGTACATCCTCTTAAGCTCCCCCCAGCAATATAGAACTTGTGATTCATCAGTGAAAGCTGGCTGTGATAACATGTTTTGTTTGCGTGTGAAGGCCTGAAACTAAAGAGAGTAGATAGGAAAGTAAAAACCAACCCTCCCTTTAATGGACCTCTCTTTGAGCTTTATGAAGAGGTGTTCCGTGTCAGGTGATGTTTTGTAAACCTCACCATTTATGTGTATTCCAAAGAGTATAAACAGTGGAAAAAACAACATTCATTGTTTAGCAAAGAAAATGTACAAGTAGGTGTAAAGAGAAATGATATGGCATATTAAATTTAATGCCACTGGTTATATGCTTTAAAGATTATTTAAAATTGCAGGTGCTGTGATTTGAGCTACATAATACAATAACTAACCCCTACTTGACTGTGAAATGGAGATAGTAATAAGTTTAAAGAAAGAGAAATTAAATTATTGTTGGTAATTAGTCTGTTTAAAACAACCTACATTTCTTTTTTTTGTTTCTTTTTCATAAAAATAATTGCAATTTAGGAAAGTTTTTTAAAAGATATTTATTGCTGTAGACTGGAGTATTAAAGTTTAAATATTTACTGCATTTTGGCTTTAGAGTAGATTCTAAAGGAAGCCACATGTATTGGATGTTTAAAACTAGATGAGAGAAGAACAAAGGCTACATCTGTAATTTTAAACTATCTACTAATGACACCAAAATGCATACATACAATATAATCTTGCTCTTTTTTAAGTGCAATTTTAAAACAATTGTTTCCATAGGGCATTCTTCCTTGTTCACAGCTAGGAGTAATGCAGAATGACAAATATTAACTAGGTGATGCTGTATTCTTCACGTTCATTCCTCTCACTCCCAGCAGTTGTGCTGATCATAGGGTAGCAGGATATTTTTTTGTGACAAAATAATAATAATAATGATAACAATGTCGTCTTTAAATAGCATAGTGAAAGCATAGTGCTGGTGTCGTTAAGTGTATATCAATAATTAGCATATTCAGTGGTATTTTGACCTTGAGGGGGTGTTTGGTATTTTCTATAAATAGATTCATAACAGATTTTATCCTTTCAATTAAAGACAATTTACAGTGCCAAAATACCTTCCTTAAAAGAAGTACTAATTTGTCTTCTACATGGCAAGAAAACGGGCACTTTGGAAAAGCCTCAGTTTTGAAGCATTGCATGCCCTTCTTTAGCTGGCACATTTGTACATACTGTTAGTAATAGAGATTTTCAGAGTTCCGACCAATAAAGAATGACTTTTTTTTTCACTATAGACAGGTTCACATAGTCACTGTTAGGAATAAAGGTTATAATTGAAACACCACATGTCTTTCTGCTACACTAGTGGCTAGTCACCTACAGCATCTCTGACACAGTTTGTGTCAAGTTAATTTAGCAATATGATAATACTGCATTCTGTGTCATTTAGTGGATTCTCTAAACCTAGTTGCTTCATTTTGTATTCATTTATTTTATTTAAAAACATCTTCAATAATGTTAAAAGACCTGTAAAATTTTAAATGGTAATTTCAGTGGATCAGCCACTCTTATTTAATTTTTAATGGCAATTCTAATGGGGTGATCTCACTACAAGTGTCTATTAGGAATTTAAGATCTAGTTCTTTCTGATGTTTATATACATGCCTTCTACTGAAAATTCCTTCTTCCAGTGGAAGCTAGAGACCTACGAACTTCTGCTGTTATCATCCAAGACCTCAGTTAATGTTGTGTATCCATAGTTAGAGTGTGATGAATGCCTGTTGCAATGGAACACCTGTTTGATATGTGTTGATCTTTAGTAGCATTTTCTCCTTCTGCTACCTCTTTATGAATTGGCTGAATGTACTGTAGAATTACCTGGCTAAATGACCATGTTACACTCAAAATCTTGTTACAGACAAGAAGGAAATATACTTTTTATATAAAAGTGAGAAGGAATTGTTAGTACACTTGAAATCTTTAAGAGTCTAATCTAAGAATCCTAATAATTACAGAAAAAGAAAACAAACAAACAAACAAACAAAAAGAACACTCCCTTAATGAAAAAATCAGAATAATTTGGTTAAAATTGCTATACACACACTACCTAGTTTCCATTGCCTTTTCTCATGTTATACACACAATCTGAGTGTGGCTATGTAATATTGTATCTCTCAGGACAGGCCAAACTGTCTTGGTTTTTGTATATTTGCTCCCTGTTTGACTAATGAGATGAGGGTGGGCTCTAGGCTTTCTTGTGCAGCCTAAGGGCATTTACTCAGTTTCAGTGGTGGAGAGACACGACCTATTCTCAGCACTGGCCCAGATATATTCACATTCTTATATTTTGGGAAAGCATAAGTAGGGAAGAGTTTCTATCCATGTATTGCCCTTGGGTGACTTGAGGACTTCAGGCCCCTTGAAGTCTGCAGAGTGCTGCTGGGATAACTTCTACTTGTTTTCATGCTAACCTTCACCGATTTCACAGACATTGGTTTGCTAAATCCAATATCAATCCAGTTTCTTGCAAAAGGGTACAAACAATTCCTTGTTCTTTCTCTTCTGGCAGACTGCTAGCATTAGTCTGTACACAAAATATTCTGGTTACTTTTGAGAACTCCTTGTTCTGTAGTTGATGTGATGAGGCACTGGGCTGACTTCCCCATTTTGTTGTGCTGATATATATCAAGTGATCTACTAGGACACTTGTTGGGACCTTGTCCCAGCACCACAGCTAAAGATAATCTCTAGACCAGGTACTATTGCAAGCACTACTTAGTGCTTTTGATTGGATACTTATTGTCATCTTTTGTTGTTTTAAATAGAGATATGTCATTTGAATGTTCAATTTATCAACATCTGCTATGACAATTGCTAACCGAGGGCTGTTTTATAATAACAGGAATTTTAATCCTCAATATGTTTCCCTTGAATTGAAAAACCTATTCATGGTTCTCACTTTAGTGCAAGAACAAATACATTTATCTGAGGAAAAAATGTATATATATATATTCTTAGTGCTTGGCAACAATTACAGTCACAATCTGATCTTGGATTTACTAAATATTAAGATGAAAACAATCATAGTAATGCACGTATCTTTACTTATAAAGTAGTCCACATGCACCTGTGCTTAACCAATAGCTTTTTATCACTGACTTTAATTGTATCAGATCAATTTTCTGAGAACCCTGGTCATTCTTTCTTCACTTGAGCTATCATAAAACTGCTATACTTTCCTGCATCTGTTCTTGTGCTTTGTGTAATCAGTTCCCACATTTTTATTAAGATTCTGCAAAATCAGAATAGCTTTAGATATTCATTCTATATGGTAGCGTCTCACTGGTGGTAGAATATATAAAATATCTATATTCTATAATCAAGAAAAAATCCAATGTGAAATACATCCTCCACCATTATAATAAATTTTGATTTGAAAGTGTGATACAAAATTTGTGTAGTCATATTTTAATTTAAGCCCTTTATAGTTTTGGCTTTGTACAAACAATCTGAAGAGAACTAATATGGAGAAGTGGAGAAAATGAAAATCTTTTTTTGTTAAGCTTCACTCCTCATTTCCGTGCATTTAATGCTATTCTGGGTAATAAAGAGCTGAAAACTGAAACTGTATTAAAAAAAAAAAAAAAAAGACTAAAAAGGTATTGCTCTGATCATAAACAAATAAAATTACATAGTATATAGTACAGAAACCACAGCTGTCAACACAAAATAATGAAAATCTGCAACAGATATTAAATATTGGCTCCTTAAAACAGTAAACCATTCATTCATTTGGAAGAGCTAATGTGGTGATTAAATATGAAAAGATCCTTCACATATTGTTAAGGTATCATATTAACACAGATATTTGGGAATCTTAAAATACATTTGCACTTCTCAAGCATTCCTTCCTTCTGTGAGAGATTATTTCCGATATTTTACCATTACCTGCATGAACATGTATAATAGAAAAGGCAAAGTCTCCTAAAGTTCAGAGTGATCTGTTAGAAGAACAGATTTAAATGTAGTCAATGAATTAAAAGTCTGTTTAAAATATGGTTAATGTTATATAGGATTTCTTACATTCCCAAGGGGAAAAAAGAAAAAAAAAAGTGTTATTGAAAATACAGCTGCATACAGTTTTCTACCTTTGCCAGAGTTTCCAAGGGTTCGCCAAACTGGAAATTCAAGATCTGTCATGCAGACATGATTGATTACTGTTATTTTCATTTATTTATTTATTTATTTATCCGAATGGTGCTATTGAGTCTTATGGACTATTTAATCCAAAACATACTCACAAATTTACATTCACTGCAATAACAACATTCTTAAACTGGCATTTCCAGAGATCCAATGCACACATAGGATCAAATTCAATCAGGATGTAGAATGCCTCAAAATGTGTCCCATTTAAATTCCTCTGTTTACACAAAGGCTGAATTTGATCTTCTGTAGCAAACAACTAAATAATTCAGTCCAGTGGCAGTCTTACTTCACATGACTTGTACATCTGTCTTGATTGTGAATATAGATGTTTTCCCAGGAATGGGGCTTTGCTTTGATGAAATGTGTCTGGAAAAACAATTTTTAATACATTCACTAAATAATACGTTGTTTGTCATTCAACCCACATGTTTTTCAATCTCTATAGAACCTCTTTGTTTTAAATTCAGATGACTAAATAATTCAGTCCGGTGGAACCAGGACTATTTCACTTTGAAATTACAGCTGCTTGGTGCAGGAGAAGAGTGTCTTGTCCTCTCCTCATGGTGATGGGGCGGATCTCTCTCTGATGGATGGCATTTGAAAAGCAAACAAAAGGGATAGATGGATACTTTGGGAGTCTTACAACTCCACTTTTGAAAAATACTATAGAACTTTGTTTGGCCACACACTGTAGAATTGTTTAAGCTCCATTACATCATGCTATGTTGTTCACATCATTGTGAAATGAAGTGATCACAATGTAATTGGAGCAGCTAATACATTTCAAAACACTTGACAAAAGAGGAAGTGTAATGGAAAATCAAATGGATATATATGGATAGCAGAAACAATCAGAACAAATTTTGAACAAAATTATTGTTGTTTGCTATCCCTTTCTTAAATGTAGTGGCTTTGTAATAGCAGCTTGGTTTGTATTCATGATGGTTTGGATCTTCTCTGTTTTAGTTTTTCAGAAAACTTATAAAAAACAATAGTTGGTTACCATGGTGATATCAAATGTAAGTAGATTATCTGTAGTTATGAATTTGAAAACTTTATTTACCATTTCTTTTCATTTAATTGTTTGCAATTGTTTCTAATCGAGTGGGATAATAAAGCTCGTATCAATAGAAGTTTTTCATCCCCATTTCAGTCCTAGAATCTTCTCAACTCTTATCCTCCAGATCATTTAGGTCAAATGCAACTGCTCCTCACATGTTACAGAATCTTATATCTCTTCTAATCTTAATGTAAGTGGCATACATATGATGGCATTTATTTTGATGGATGGCATCCTCAGGGATGTAGACAAGGATGAAATGTCAGTGCTAATATTTTTTGAGTCTGCTGGGGATCTCTGAAACTTCCATGCAAAAGAATCTACTGAAATGTTGGTGTTAGTTAGCACAAGTGTCTAGAGTTAGGTAGAGTAAAATCACTCACTGTTAGCCAATAAAACTTGCTGGAGCATAAGAATCTCTTCTTTCCACACTGAATGTTTCTAACTTTAAGGTTAATTCTGTCTTCTCGCTGATTGAACATGTACCTGAGGCCACTGGGAGAGCTTTAATGATCAAAGCGTAAAAAAAAGAGTAAGGTGACCAGTCAATGATTTGACAGCTGGAGAATGTACTTTGTAAATCAGAATTACAGATACTCTGATTTTCTTTTCTAGCCTTTTTAATAATTGCTGAAGCTATGCATAGATGCATGAATGAATATTGCAAGGGAAAACTAACACAATGATGATGAAATGCCTACTATATGTTTTCAAGCAAGTCCTCCACATAGTAACAAATAGAGCCAAGTCAAAAAGTGGATGATGTTTTTTTTTTGTTTTTTTTTTTTTTGTTTTTTTTTTTTTTTTTTTTTAATATTTTAATTAATTAATTTACTAAATTTCAAATTCGGTAATGCTGGAGCTAAGTAAGCACATCTATGTTTGTTGCCTGCTTTGGTGATACATCATTAAGAAAAACTTTACTCATGTACAAATCATGATGGCAAGTTATGCTTAGTGGAATTATTTATGGGTGCTCCTCATATTAACAAGGGACTCAGACTCATATGAATATTTTCACAAGGTTATTTTTTTACCCTCCTTAACTCCAGTCCTAGAAGTAGTCCCATTTTTGGATTCCTCTTTTGCACCTGTAGCTACTTCATAGGAGTGGAGTGCCATCACGATGAAATTCTATGTCTTGTCCATTGTAAGAGCAATCTCTGTAACACAGATGATTTACACAGATTTACTTGTATTGGTGCCATAATATACTTTCAAGATACGCATTTCTACTGCATCACATATATAGCATTTTATTGCATGGTGTGAACATGGATATGTATCATTCTTCCATTAAGCTTACCACCAAGCTTTCAGGTTTGTCATCTGCCCTATAGCCCTTGTTCACTTTGATTCACCAAGCTACAATCCAAGACTCTCTTTGTTTTTTTCTCAAATGCCTTTTTCTGTTTGACTTACTGAGAACATTTTCTCTTAGGAATGCATTCATTCTGAACATCTTTTGTGATTGCTTTGTGTATGCTTTCCTCTTTCTTCTCCGAGCCTGCAGGTTAGGCTACAGATCTTTCTTTGCACATAGAGTTTACTCCATTCCCCACATTCTTGGATTTGGGCACAGAAATCTGAAATATCTTCTACTTGTCTAAAACAAATGTCTTACATTTGACTCAGGGGGGCATTATACATTTATGTTGCTGTATAAAGCTTCATCTTGCAATAAGCTAATATTATATTACTGCTAGGTCAGTTTTATGGATCTTACGTTAGATGAATTTTTTCTTGTAGCTTTGTACCAGTGTATTGGATTTACGTGGCACCATTCTGGTAGCAGGGGGGCTGCAGGGATGGCCTCTGTGAGCAGAGCCCAGCAGCAGCCCCATGTCAGAGCAGAGCCATCTCCAGTCGGCTCCAAAAGGGACCTGCCAAAGGCCAGAGCTGAGCCATTGAGAGATGCTAGGTGGGCCTCTGGGAGAACAGATTTAAGGAAGCAAAACAAAACCTGTTGTGAAGCTCAGAGACAGGAGTGAAAAAATGTGAGAGAATGAATCCTGCAGACAGCAAGGTCAGTGCAGAAGGAGGGCAGGAGGTGCTCCAGACACTGGAACAGAAGTTTGCCTGTGGGCTGTGGAGAGGCCCCTGGTGGAGCAGGCTGTCCCCCTGTAGCCCATAGGTCCCACGTGGCGCAGATCTCTACGCTGCTGCCCAGGTGGATGTAGCCTGGAGGAGGCTGTGGCCCATGGAATCCCCTGCAGAGGCAGTTTTTGATCTGGAGCTGCAGCCTGGAGCAGAAGGTGGGAACTGCTGCCTGTGGGGGACCCATGTTGGAGCAGTCTATTCCTGAAGGATGGTGGACCCAGTGGTACGGACCCATATTAGAGCTGTTCTTGAAGAGCTGCTGCCTGTGGGAAGCCAATGCAGGATCAGCTCAGGAAGGACGGCATCCTGGGGGAGGGACCCCATGTAGAGCAGGGGAAGAGTGTGAGGAGGAAGGAGCGGCACAGTCAAAAGCACTTTGGACTGAACTTAACCCCCATTCCCTGTTCCCCTGCGTCACTCATGGCAGGGATAAGGTAGAAGTGAGAGCCTGGGAAGATGAAAGTTAGGGGGAAAGAGTTTTTAGTTTGAAGTTCTCACTGCTCTAGTCTGTTATTAATTGGCAATAAATTGAATTAATCTTCCCAAGTTAAATCTATTTTGCCTTTGATGGTAATTGGTGTGTAATACCCCTGTCTTTATCTCAATTCATGGTTTGCTTTTTCTTTTCATCATATTTTCTACCCATCCTGCTGAGGAGGGGGAGTGAGAGAGCAGCTTGGTGGGCACCCTGTTGTCAGCCAAGGTCAACCTTACAAAATTATATTGCAGACATAGATTTCTGAAAATACAAAGAACATAATATGCAATAATATATATTTCTTATGGTCCTGTAGCCACTGACACCTTTAGTTTCTTCCACCCCACTTTATTTCCCATTTCCTCTCTAATATTCCATTGGACCTCTCTTTTCGTGTTATTCACCATGCAATCTACGAAATGGTATAAATAATTCTATTTTGGGTTTCGTCTGCAGTTCATCACCGCAGATTTTTCAGTGGAATCTTGGAAAGCTCAATATAAAGGACATTTGTAAAAGGAATATCAGCAAGTAGCAAACTGACTGAAGTTAGCAGAATAAAACTCAAGTGTCACATCAGTATTTAATGTTGTTTCATTGCAACAAATTTGTCAGTGCTATCAGTTTCAGCCTTATCAGTGACTCAAACTAACTGTGATGGATGTGTATTTCCATATTATGATTTTTTCATGCTTCAGGGTGACACCTTGGCTTAATTATTCCAATACATGTTGCTGACAGAGCAAATTTTGCAAAGCAGCAACTAGAGAGTTCCCCAGTCTGTATTATCCACCATTTTGAAACTTTTCTTCCAAATGTTTCTCTGTAGGCAAGCTAAGTTGTAGCCAGAATCTTCCAGAACTATTTATTTGTGAAAGACTGTAAATATATAGACGGCAAAAATGTAAGTGTTAAAAACATATTTTAAAAAAAAGAAAATGTACCATACAATATTTGTCAAGGTCAGAAAATAAATAATGTATTTATGTCTCTGCAATATGTTTTCATGTCTGACTTTCAGAAAATTAATGTCCTCTGCTTGTTACTATTCTATAATTAACCAGTATGTAAGCAAGTGCTGTGCAAATAATAGACATTTTTTACAAACTGGACCATCAACACTAAAACTTTGGATAAGAACAGGAAACATAAAGTAGCTGAATTGCCAAGCTAAATGAATTTGTTTCTTTGCTAAATAACTATCTTATGTCAAGGGTGAGTAATTCACATAGATCCTTTGTTGCTTAGTTTGCTATTTAATACATTGCTAACCTATGTTTTTTTCCTAACTCGCAACAGTATTTGTGGATAAATACATTTAAAAAGTATGACTTAGGAAGTTGTCTTGCAAGTGCCCAAGAGTAGTCTTTTCTAATGTGTGGGTAGATGGGGGTGACAATATAATCAAAGGAGACAGAAGGAAAGGACAGCTGTTACAGAAAAAAAAAAAAAAACACAGAGATGACACTTGTACTGCTCCTTCATCTTTGGTGACAGAATGTGGAAATAGAGTTTCCATGAAATGGGAATCTTAGAGTTTCCTACCTCTGGAAACTCAAAAGTTTAGGGATGACTCCTAGTTTTTGTGTCAAAGATGATTTCTTCCAATGACCTCTGGCTTAAATATTATGTATCTGGTCTCAGTCTCATGAACACTTACTGGAAATGTTTGGGAGAGACCATGCTGAGTTCCTGGCATTAAGATTTTAAGCACCACGTGCAAAAATTTGCTTTGTCTGGGGGAGATACTAATGTGGGATGAAGAGAGAAAAGACACAAGTCTGAAAACAATTTCAGGCAACTCTTTCAGGCAATGAGCTTAAAAACAAATCAACATCCCCTCACTAAAAACAGGCAAAAGAGGATACATATGCTAACAAAAACTGCCTTTTCTCCCTGGCTGTTAAGCAGAGAGGTTATAAATTCTTTACAGAGAATTCATCTGGTGGG
Organism: Aythya fuligula; assembly: GCF_009819795.1. Lineage (NCBI taxonomy): Eukaryota > Metazoa > Chordata > Aves > Anseriformes > Anatidae > Aythya > Aythya fuligula. Next base: position 66,951,558 of record NC_045561.1, read on the forward strand.
AGGCTGAGGACCATTGTGATTTAAACTAGTCACTGGTGTGAGACTGAAGACAGAGGGAGAAAGTCAGTAGGAGGATGATTAAATACAAAGTTGTTTTTTTTCTGAAGGTGTCATGACAGTGCTTTCTTCTGTTGAAGAGACTTTCAGGCATGTTTAGGAACAGTTAACAGAATAAGTATTAAGTATCATGATCTTATTTATAGATCTTTCTTCACCCTAGGGAAGGAAGCTTCCTGGGAGAATCCCTTGTAAGTAACATGAGTAACATGGCTTTGCCCACTAAAACCTAAAGCTTTTTTCCAGGTCAAAATATTTGTCCGTCTACAAATATGTGTTGTGAGGAACTAAATAATACATTTAAGTGGTAATGAAGATCAATCTGTCTTCCAAATGCCTGCTTCTTTATGGTTACCTCTGAAATGTTTTGCTTACCTTTGTTAGATGTCCCGGATTAAAACAGTATCAGAAAATTTGAAAGTAATTATAACCGGACACTATTGAGGAATCATGTTTGCATTGTACAAAGGTGGCTGGAGGAGGGTAGTGTGAAGATGGAGAATTGCTGTCATGGTGAAGTGGGTTAAGAGGAAGGCAGAGCTGGTTCCAGCTCTACTGTGAAATGTTGGCATATGATATGTGCACTAAATAGGAAATGAGAAGCTTTGTTTCATCAAAAAAGCAGACATACTCATCTGTGAAAGGCAGTATGTGAGAAACTGCTATCCGTATCTAGTAGAACCTAGAGAAAATGAAATTTTAAATTTTACAATGAGTAGTCATCCAAATATTGAAAATCTAAAAAGTAACTGTTCTCCATGAGCTGTTTGTATGGCCTCCCAGGAGTTCTATTTCTCCATCCGGTCAAGTCAAGAGCCAAATTCTGACTGACTTTACTGGGGGCAAAATTAGGCTTCTATTGAATTTTTGGAACAATGTTAACATTGCTGTCAGCAATATTATGAGTTCTACCATCTTGCTTTCCCCTGACAGCTGCCTGTTTCAAGGTATAAATGAACTAAGACACAAGGCACACTTGAGGAAATTTTTACATCTGCCTGTCTTGGCAGCCAAGAGAGATGTTGTAAAATACTGGAAGCCTGACAAACCCTGCAGCTTTCAAAAGTTGCAATTGCAAATGTTTTCAGTTTAGCCTCATTAAAATAGGAAGAATAGTAAAGGGGAGGCCGGAATTGAAATTTCTTTTTGATCCAAAACTGTGCAAAAAGACAGAACAGATACCTCCTCAGAAAACCTATAAAATGCTTAATGTAGAGATTTTATCTCTACTTACACAGTGAAAGTAAGGGCAAAAAGAGATTAAATGATCTATTTGTTGCTTGGTAAAAGTGTTCTTTCTTTTAAACGATAGTTTAAATGTGTGAAAATTTATTTTCCACTTTGCAATCATTTTACAATTGATATTTTACTATTACTCCATAATTTCTAGTATTCTGAGCCTTTATTAGTTATATCTGATTCTTATGTTTTGTATGCAGACATAATAATTCTGTGTCCTGTATTGTTTGAATAATATGTAGCAGATGTCTGTTCTGTTTTTGCTGTTGTACAAATCAATGTATTTTCTTAAAAGGAGAAAAAAAGGTCATTCTTGATGCTGTAGACAAACTGAGTTTGTGTAGTCTGAAATACAAATGAAACAAAACAAAACTACCAACACCACAAGCCCGTTTCCCCCGAATGATCAGAAAAGAGAATTAAAAAATGCTTTAAATATTTAACTTGCACTAATTTACAGCTCACGTTAACAATTTGTTCCAGACTTTCCAAAGGTAATGCATTCTCAACCACAAACAAGAATAAGCTATTGTTAAATTGGACTGAACTTTTGTTTTGTTCTCATCAGTGTTACCAACTGCATGTCATTAACATGCAAGGTGCTGTTACCAGTGAATAAGAGCTGTTTCTTAAATATTGCTTTAAGGCCTAACAACACAAAGATACCAAGTACTTCCTGTAAAATTACAAACTTCACCTTTTTGGGATTTGCAGTGAACAGGAATTGAGAGCATTAATTATCTCACAGGATGTACTGAACAGCTCTCAGGTCATGGGATAAAGCTTTTCCAAAATCTCTACTGCTACAGACTGTACAATGGCTGAAACATTGTAGCATTTTCTTACCAATATGATTTTCTGTTTCCATGGTAGCAGACAGTTTGGAAAAAAATCAAGTGTGTGTGTGATTTTTTTTTTTTTCTTAGCAAAAGGAGTAATGAGAGCAGTGGGATTAAATTGCAGCATCACTGCTCTGTTTATTATAAAAAGCTGTGTTATTTGGCTATTCCTGTCAAGAAGATCAAAAATGATTGAGATAGATAGATATCCTGTAGAAAAGAAGTAGAGATGAAGATATGAAGCACCTTGCCCAACATCTTTCAGTGTCAGTGTCTCATGGGCCATTACTATTGTTTATCTACTTCTTATTGTTCTATTTTTTGTTTGCTTTATAATGCTGGTTTTCTTAAAGTGTGATACCTACAAACATAGTACAATGTACATATTAAATTTAATGGTGATCTTCTCCACAGTTTAGTTTATCCAATTCTCTTTCCTCTCCATATTTCATACTGAACATGATTTTGGAAGACAGCAATGCACAATGCAAATTAGTTGCTGCTGTTTAAATTTCTATATGAAAAAGTTACAGTAGTATCTAGTTACAATAGTTAGAGTAGTACAGAGACTGAACTGTTAGATATAATACCCTAAGATCAGTTGAAATTAAAGAAAGAAGGTGAAATTCTGAGTTTTTGTAGCTACATCTACCACAGTAGCTAACTATATGGATTTATGATGCATTTTTGTTAATGGACTTACACCCTGCTCCATCTCAAAGTGTGCATGTAGACTGTCTTGTGGAACAGAAAAGAAAGGATTCAGATGGAATATTGTGCACAGGTATCATAACAGACCATATCTAAATACTGAGGATATGAGCACTCAGCAAGGAAGTAGGCTAATGTAGAGGTAATGTAAGATTACGGAGCCAACTAATGATATAATACAAAAAAAGTAAGCATTCATTCTTGTCTTCACTTCTCTTACATATGTTAATTTTCTTGGCATATTGCTTTTCTGATTGGCATCTCAGAAATGGCTCATAATCAATTTAAAAAGAAAGACAACCACAACAAAAATGTCAACATGTGAAATTCTACAGCTGCAGCCACATGCATTTTTACTTCAGGGAAGTCAAGGAGGGGAATGAGTTGAGGCATCATAGGAGATGCTAATAAAGAATTGACAGAAACCACTGATGGAGTACTTCAGCACTTCAATGTGCGTCTCTGACATTTCAGATGGCTATTATCCATCAGGTTTAAATATAGGACATAATTTTGCAAGAAAAAATGACTCAGTATGGTAGTGTATTTGTTGAATGAGTATTTTCAGAAATACCATGATACCAGTACAGTGGGATTTGCATATTACTAGAGCTAGTGGTCGCAAAAGTATGTGGCATGGAGTCTCTTAAAATTAAGAAGACCAATGTCATATCTCTGCTTTTCAAAGTTCTATTTCTATCTTTGCCCAAACCAACTATGATCTGTTGCTGTTTAGGTATATTTCAATTTCATTCTTTTTATCAAGCTTCTTCAGACCAATGAATACAAGCTAGAGGAGGTCCAGGAATACTGAGAGCTCTGACATGAAACACTCACTGATTCTGTAGTTAATATGGTAATTTTTTAGACTAGGGTTGATTTTTTTCCCTGTATCTTACAAAACTGGACAGTGCATCATTTCTTACATGCCTCAGAACTACTCTAATGATTTAGTTATTAATGATTCTGGAATAAGTGATGTTCTATTTTAAAAAGGTCTTCTTATATTGTACAAAACAATAAGTTTCAATCTTCCAATCTATGGGGAAGCTGCTCCTTCTCTACTCCAACTACCAGTACATCTGCATGTTTAAGATCAGAATACAATACTCATTTTGATTTATCACAGAATTGTCTAGGTTGGAAGAGATCTCAAGATCATCAAGTCCAACCTCTGACCTAACACTAACAAGTCCTCCACTAAACCATATTGCTAAGTTCAACATCTAAACGTCTTTTAAAGACCTCCAGGGATGGTGACTCCACCACTTCCCTGGGCAGCCCATTCCAATGCCTCACAACCCTCTCAGTAAAGAAGTTCTTCCTAATATCCAACCTAACACACCCCTGGTGCAACTTTAGCCCATTCCCGCTCATCCTGTCACTAGGCACATGGGAGAACAGACCAACCCCCACCTCGCTACAGGCTCCTTTGAGGTACCCATAGAGAGCGATAAGGTCGCCCCTGAGCCTCCTTTTCTCCAGGCTGAACAAACCCAGCTCCCTAAGCCGCTCCTTGTAGGACTTGTTCTCCAGACCCCTCACCAGCTTCTTCGCCCTTCTCTGGACTCGCTCAAGCACCTCCATGTCCTTCTTGGAGCGAGGGGCCCAAAACTGAACACAGGATTCGAGGTGTGGCCTCACCAGAGCCGAGTACAGGGGGACAATCACTTCCCTAGCCCTGCTGGCCACACTGCTTCTTATACAAGCCAGGATGCCGTTGGCCTTCTTGGCCACCTGAGCACACTGCTGGCTCATATTCAGCTGACTATCCACCAATGCTCCCAGGTCTTTCTCTGCCTGGCAGCTCTCCAACCACTCATCTCCCAGCCTGTAGCTCTGCTTGGGGTAATTGCGCCCCAGGTGCAGGACCCGGCACTTGGCCTTGTTGAACTTCATACAGTTGACCTCAGCCCATCGGTCCAGCCTATCCAGATCCTCCTGCAGAGCCTTCCTACCCTCGAGCAGATCGACACATGCACCTAACTTGGTGTCATCTGCGAACTTTCTGAGGGTGTACTTGATCCCCTCATCCAGCTCATCGATAAAAATATTAAAGAGGACCGGCCCCAGTACCAAGCCCTGGGGAGCACCATTATTGACCAGCCTCCAACTGGATTTGACTCCATTCACCACGACTCTTTGGGCCCAGCTATCCAGACAGTTTTTAACCCAACAAAGCGTGCGCCAATCCAAGCCATGAGCAGCCAGTTTCTTGAGTAGAATGCTGTGGGAGACGGTGTCAAAAGCCTTGCTGAAGTCAAGGTAGACCACATCCACAGCCTTTCCCTCATCCACCAAGGGCATCACTTTGTCATAGAAGGAGATAAGGTTCATCAAGCAGGACCTGCCTTTCATAAACCCATGCTGACTGGGCCTGATCACCTGGTTGCCCTGTAAGTGCCTCGTGATTCAAGATAATCTGCTCCATGAGCTTCCCTGGCACTGAGGTCAAACTGACAGGCCTGTAGTTGCCCAGGTCTGCCCTCTGGCCCTTCTTGTAGATTAGCGTCACATTTGCTAGCCGCCAGTCAACTGGGACCTCCCCCGATAGCCAGGACTGCTGATAAATGATGGTAAGTGGCTTGGCCAGCTCCTCTGCCAGTTCTCTCAGTATCCTCGGGTGGATCCCATCTGGCCCCATCGACTTGCATACATCCAAGTGCTGTAGCAGGTCACCAACCATTTCTTCGTGGATAGTGAGGGCCACATTCTGCTCCCCATCCCCTTCCACCAGCTTAGGGTACTGGGTACTACTGAGAGAGCAACTTGTTTTGCTGCTAAAGACTGAGGCAAAGAAGGCATTAAGTACCTCCACCTTTTCCTTATCTTTTGTAACTAAGTTTCCCCCCACATCCAGTAAAGGCTGGAGATTCTCCTTAGTTCTCCATTTAGCACTGATGTATTTGTAAAAACATTTTTTGTTGTCTTTGACGGCAGTAGACAGATTGAGCTCCAGATGAGCTTTGCCCTTTCTAATTTTGTCCCTGCACTGCCTCGCAACATCCTTATAGTCCTCCCGAGTGGCCCGCCCTCTTTTTCAAAGACTGTAAACCCTCTTTTTCCTAAGCTCAAGCCACAGTTCTCTGTTCAGCCAGGCTGGTCTTCTTCCCCACTGGCTCGTCTTTGGGCATGTAGGGACAGACCGCTCCTGTGCCATTAAGATTTCCTTCTTGAAGAGCACCCAGCCTTCCTGGATTGCTCTGCCCTTCAGAACCACCTCCCAAGGGACTCTACCAACCAGGGTCCTGAACAGTCCAAAGTCTGCCCTCCAGAAGTCCAATACAATGGTTTTTGCTGGTCCCCTTCCTGGCTTCTCCAAGAATGAAGAACTTTACCATTTCATGGTCACTCTGCCCAAGACAGTTTCCAGCCACCACATCTCCCACCAGTCCTTCTCTGTTTGTGAAGAAAAGGTCTAGCAGGGCACTTCCCCTGGTACGCTCACTAACCAGCTGCATCAGGAAGCTATCTTCCATGCTCTCCAGAAACCTCCTAGACTGCTTTCTCAGGGCTGTGTTGTGCTTCCAGGATATATCTGGGAAGTTGAAGTCCCCCACAAGAACAAGCGCTGACAATTTCGCAACTTTTGTCAGCTGCCTGTAGAACTCCTCAACAGTCTCCTCATCCTGGTTCGGCTGTCTATAACAGACCCCCACCAGGATGCTTTCCTTATTGGCCTTCCCGCCGATCCTAACCCACAGGGACTCAACCTTATCATTCCCAGCCTCAAGTTCCACGACATCAAAATCCTCTCTGATATAGAGAGCCACACCACCACCCCTTCCATGCTGCCTGTCCCTTCTGAAGAGCTTATAGCCAGACATTGCAGCACTCCAGTCATGAGTGGTCCCAACACATTTCCATGATGGCAACCAAGTCATCTCCAAGACTTCCTGGAGAGCGTGCTGTGCCTGGTGGAGACTATTACAGCGGAGCTAGTGGTAGCCCGCCGTTAGAGGAGGTGTTCGTATGGGCAGGGGGGAGCGCTCTGCCCTGCCTGCTCGCCCTGCCGCACTAACTGCCGCGCCGCTCGCTTCTGCCGCGCCACGCTGTTTGCCCATCCTGGTCGCCGCGCTCCCTAGGGGAAGCTTTTGAACGGCCGGGGAGGGGGCGCTGCTGGCTCCGCCTACGCCTCGTTCTCTCCTCGTTCACCTCCCTCACGAGGGCTGCCGGGTCGTGGCGGCGCCGTCGAGTGGGCTCGGTGCCGGAAAAATTAGCCCTGCCCGTCAGATCCCCCGCTCCTCTGCAGACCGCGTCTGTCCCGGAGCCGATCGCCTCGGCAAGTAGTTACAAAAGATGTAAATAACTTGCATTCACGGAGCGTATTGCTTGTAGCACAAGCATGATCGTATGCACAAACATATGTGTACTTCCTGCTACCTGAACAAAGCTAGGAGACTGAGCAGTTAGTAGAAGATACTGGAGCTTAAGCAAATCTCCATGGATTTGGACATAGAACGACAGTAAGCACGGAGGATAACTGTGTACTGGAATAAAAATCAATCAGTTTAAAATGTCTGACAGAAAAGTGGGGAGAAACTAACTTTGGATCAAAAAGACAGCTTCATGTTAAGGCAAGTTTTTGCAGTTTAGGCTGCTGGTAAGGATGACAAAATAGCTGCCTCAGTCACTAGCAATAACTGTAACATGCCACCATTAAAGTCAGCTGTGAATCACAAATACTGCTGTGGGGTTGACCCAGTCTTCTAGTGTAACTAAGAGCCAAAGTTAAGGTTTCATTTAAAGCTTGTATGTGTTAATTATTGGCAGATGTTTCTTAAGAAGACTAGATATGTGCCAACTGATAGCTAATTTTAGAAACTGTCTCTTCTATTGAAAATTCTTTTTAGGGAAACAGAAACCACATCAAGTTAAAGTTTCCTTTTCATGGAAAACTTTTGCTACTGGGCCATGAAATTTAACAAAGCATATAATTTTGGAATATTTATTTTTATTCTAAGTGCAAGGCTTTGGATTTTATACTTTCAGATTTTTGAATGGTAAAATAAGATTTTAATCTATTTATGTGCTTTAAATCTATCATAAGGCAAAGACCTGTGATGGAGCACTGAGCACTGGAGATAGAGACTGCTTCTAAAAATTTCCAATGCCTTTTTGCCAAATTTAATACAATAGTTTAATCTGACTGAAACTAAGCCTTGAAAATTCATAATGCTCTGAACATAGCTGGGTTCAACCAGTGTTCATGGTATATATTATTTTACATTTATTTTTAATTCAAATGGTTAGTTTCATGCTAAATAAACATCCTATAAAGGTCTAAGGCTTGTTGAAAATCTGTATTAATGGCCCAGAAAACTACTTGATAAACTCTTAAAATTCTCATGTTAAAATTATTTGAACTACAATTTTTTAAACTATTGAATTAAGCAAGTGCAGTGTCATCTGAAGTTATTGATGAAGTGTAAAGTAATTATTATTCTATGTAATGCATTTGCCACCACATTATTTCCCAAATACCAGCGAGCAATATTTATTACATACTTCTATGCATTTCATGTTGCTGTTGACAGTTTTACCATTTGCCATTATTAGAATATATTTTCTTACATCTTCCAAAATTAACAGTCAGATATTTTATCCTTTGTCCTTCTGTTTCCCTAGTTTTTAATTTGTACTCACTGATATAAAATTCCAGACCTTCATTTGCTATATGCTAATTTTTATTATTTTTAATTTCTGTTCTTTATAATCCTCTGGAAACTTTTATAAGCCAATATAATCATTAATATTTCTTAATTATAGATTTCTGAAATATGTAATGTGATAATTTTAGTTGGAATTCACATTTTTCTATTCATATAATTTGGTGGTTCAACTCATAACTTACTTTTAGACTTTTGAAAACACTATTTTTTAAACAAACATACATAAATCCTTTTTCTATCTTATTCTCTTTGCACATGGCAAATATATTCAAGACAAGTACACTCACAACTGAGTAATTTTAGTTCTGTGATTATAACTAAAGTAATTATGAATTTCTCTTAAGTGGGTGAGAATGTTCCTAAGATGGGAAATTGACACGCGTCATAAATTCTGATGGAATCACTTTTATCAGGATGACCAAACTTTAAGCATGTTTCACTGAGACTAAAGGTTTCTGTGATATCACTTTTTTTTTTTTTTTCTTTTACTTATGAGGTGACTGGAAGAGTTGATTTCAATATTCTCTGAAGTCTAATTATGCATTTGAATATTGATCCACAGTTTTTTCAAGGATCATTTGCTTGTCAGTAATGGGTAACTTAGAAGCTTAGAAGCAGCTAACACTGTTTTGTTAAGGATTGCAGCTTCAATTCCTATTTTGATTTCTCTGTCCTTTTTAAATAACTAACACTGTATTCTTCAAGTTAAAAAAAAACTTTTTATGATTATGCTGCAATACCAATTCTATTGAATTTGTGTATGTAAACAAACAATTCTGATTATTCTCATTTGTTACCCATGCCCCTTGATTAATATTTTCATTGGCTTTTTGTTTTGGATATTTTTTCTAAAACATAACCTGATTTAATTCTATGCAAGTGCTCATTTCCTTCAGTCTTTATCTTTGTTAATAGTTTAACACCTGGACTGAGTTGTAAGTAATGTCCTACGAGGAAAGGCCAAGAACATTTGGGTTGTCTAGTCTGAAGAAAAGGAGGCTGAGGGGCAAACTCATTGCTCTCTACAGCTTCCTGAGGAGGAGAAGTAGAGAGGGAGGTGCCAGTCTCCTCTCCCTGGTAACCAGTGGTAGGATGCATGGGAATGGCTCAAAGCTGCACCACAGGATATTCAGACTGGACATTAGGGAAACTTTTTTTTTGCAATGAGTATGATGACACACTGCAACAGGCTTCCTGGAGAAGTGATTGATGCTCCTTGCCTATCAGCATTCAGGAGACATTTGGATAATGCGCTCAATAATATGCTTTAACTTTTGCTTAGCTCTGAAGTGGTCAGAGTTGGACTAGCTGTGGAGAGAGTTGGACTAGATGACCTTTGAAGGTCCCTTCCAGCTGCACTATTCTATTCTATTCTATTCTATTCTATTCTATTCTATTCTATTCTATTCTATTCTATTCTATTCTATTCTATTCTATTCTATTCTATTCTATTCTACCTAGACACTAGACCAGAAATTAGACCAGCTTTATTTGAGAAGAAGTGTGGCTACTAAGCACTGTACTTACCATTTTCTATAGAAGCAGAGATGTAGGGGACAGCGGTGTTTCTTAGCCATACATCAAAGGAAGCATCTGGGGAATTCTGGGAAATATTTGTACATCACTTTTTTTTTTTTTTTTTAACATACCACAGTAGTGCTTGTACATTACTAGCTCCTAAATAGTAGCTATTAAAAAAAAAAAGCCCACAAACTTGTTAGAGGTTATAAATAAGTTTATAAATAATGTGAATCATCCTTGAATTGTATTTCTGCTCAACTTTTATTATATATTAAAGAATTAGTGATACAATAAAAAGAGAAATATCAGTATATTGAAGTTTTATGTGATAGTCTTGATGGCAAAACTAACTCCAACAGGTGTTCAGCAAGCTATCAGACAATATTACAGGTTTTTCTTGAATGCAGTATATAACAAAATGGCAAAAGCACTCAAACAGACAGTGAGAGAAATTGCAGTTATCCCATGTGGAGACATTCAGGGCTGCACTGACTTGAGGCAGAACTGAGCTTGCTTATTCCAGTATATCTAAAAAGCTTGATCATTCTGTCATACCTAATCATATCAGCTATGATGAGACCTCAAATGAACAGTACTGCAGCCATTTCTTCTAGTTTCATGTGGTACTATTATGGCATATATACCATTGAAAAGGGTTGTCCGAAGTTGTTTCAGATCTGGGAAACCTCTTCCAGCCTCTCATGACACCTGCTGCTTCTGTGGTGCCACTCATCAACCACAACATCAGGTAGCACTGGCAATAATAAAAAATAAGCTAGGAAATGGGGGTAAGGAAAGAGGTATAGAGGGTCATTTCTTAATTTCGTTCATCCCTCTGAGGCGTTTACTGTTGCTGGAGTCTGAGGGAGCTACACTGATATCCGAATCATTTCATTTAGAGAAAAGGAGGACACCTTCATGGCTACATGTATGCATATGTATATTTAATATTTGCCTAAGATTACACTTTTAAGCAGTGACTACATGTAGTTGTTTTCTCGCATGCTCTTGACATATCTGGAGGGGAAAATGAAAAAAAGTTTTCTTATTAGCTTGAGACCACCAATTCTGTATCAACTAATAATTTTAGTAATGAAATTGTTAGCAAAAAAAGGCATTTTCAAGTCTTTTGACATCTTGAGGACAAGGGAACTTTAGAGTGCATATTAACTGCTCATGGAGTCCTAACTGCTGAGGTTCCCACTTTATTTAAGTGGGAAAAAAATGTATTTTAATGTAAATAGAATGTATAATCTTCAGTGGAATTAGCAATTATATATTAGATAAACAATATATTAGTGTCTTGCTTTGGCTTAAAATGTTGAATTGGAAGTAATACAATTTTTAAGTAAAAGAACATAGCTTTCTGATTTGGAATTTTAGAAAAAGGAATAAAAAGGATAAGACAATTTAAAGGATAAGACACTTGAAGATATGTATAGTATATCTGGCATCATTTTTTGTACCTTTGGCTTGTCATCATAAATGATCTTATACCTAGATGGTCTAGATGGTGACTAGATGGTCTGTGTTTATAAGATCAAGTCACTGATCCTACTGTCAGGTAAAGACTTGAATGTCTTCTTTTATCAGTACATGAACTGCAAAAGCTTCTCTTCCTTCATCATTATTCTGACTTTGTATTTTGCTTGTTATCAATGATGGACATATAGTCCATCTGGGGATTTTGATGCTATCTAAAATACAAATTAGTGCTATAGAAGTATTTTCCACACTATATCTACTACTTTTGCTATAATTTTAATATTATAATCTTTCTTTCTTTCTTTCTTTTTTATGTTCTAAATCCATTTTCTGATTAAAATATCTCTCCATGCTTGCCTCTGACATACCTCTCTTATTTAGTTAGAAACAATTCTTCAAAGTGAATTCAATAACAGAAAAAACTATAAAACATTTCCTCATCTTTTATCTTTTTTTTTCTTAAGTAAATCATGTTTGCTATTTAATAAATACTAGCACTAAAATTAATCACTTTTTTTTTTTGCTTCTGTTAAAGATGAAAAACTTAACAAAAATGCCCTTCTCTCAGTAGATTTTTGTCACCATTTTGTTCTGAATGAAATCTAATGTATTCTTCAGCCTTAGCTCTGATGATAACCTTCATTCTGAATATTCAGGAATGGATTTTTATTTTTGTATTTGAATCATGGTGAAGTATGGTAAAAAAAATCTGTATCACCTTAGCTACAAAACAAATATTAGCAAATATATGGGAACATTTAAAAAATATGTAACTTTCTGAAATCCTATGTATTGCTTACGGGTTTTTTTTTTTGACTTTTCAGAGTTCTGATGAGACAATTACCTAATCCAACACATCAAACTATGTTCCTGTGCATCAGGACAAATGATAGATATGTTACAATTACACCTGGTATATAGTAAAAGTGACAAATGCTTGTGATCAGAAAAATACTCTTTACCCAACATATCATTGATGAATTTAAAGTATGTCTGTGTGTGTTAGTCAGCTGTGGTAGATTTGCTTTCTAGCCTGCTTCCCACAGTTATATGATGAACTAAATTTTAATTTCAGCACCTGTATTATGGTAAGTTTATTAAAAATGCCTGGAAGATTGTGATTTTTTTTTTCTACCCTCATAACCAATATGAACTTCTTTACTGTCAGTTTAAAAATGAAAAAAATAAATCATTGATTACCTGAATCAACTGGATAGAGAAATTATTCATTTGAAAGAAACAAGGACCCCTACTATGTTATTTATGTTGCTGCTTTACTGAGTGCTTTTTAAAATGGTCTGTTTTTATTTAAAATGTATTTATTGGGTTATAAAACACCTCTGTACAGCTAAAGCTGGGTGCATTGGGTAGTATATTACAAAACGTATTTCTGCAGTTCGGTTTGTGAGACAACATCTACATTCATTACAGAAGCAAAGATTGAGCTGAATAAATTTAAAGTCCATTAAGTCAAACAGATGCAATATGTATCTACTGATGATAATAAGAAAAAATAGCTAGTGAAGTTCTGTTTATTTTATTTTACTATATTTACATATTTAAAATCCCTTGCTTTATGGAGCACTAATAAGATCATATATGCAATCTTCCTGGGCCATTGGATTAAATTATATTTGTGGAATACATCTGATGGCACCTGAAATGAGTTACGATTTTAGAGTTCCACGATGAACTATGAGGCTACAAAGGAGGATTTGAAAAAATTTTGTAGTGTTTCTCTCACCTGAAATCTAATAATGCAAATCCTTTGAGTTTCTCTGTAACACTGAATGCTCTGGAGTTAGACACATTCTATTTAGAGAAAGGAAACTTATTTGTGCAAACAAATCACACCTAGGGCTGAAGGCTGTAGGGAAAAGTAGACAGACAGGCAAAGCTTACTTAAAAGTTTAGCAGGTAAATTCCTGGCAAACATTGGAAGAAAGTTAGAGGGTAAACAATCTAGAGAACAGAAATATTCTTGGGAATGGTTTCAGATCAGCTGAAGTACCTTGCTTTATTATATACTGATGTGGAAGGGAGAAGGATTGTTAGCAATCTAACAGCTCTGCTATGGACTTTTGCAGTCATCTGAAGACAATTGAACCTGGTTGATGATTTTCATGGGTACAATGTCTCCTGAGTATAGGTTTGCATTTATATAGCTATGCTAATTAATAATCCACATTTGTAAATAATTTTATAGTATCATCTTCTGTCTCTCTTCCAGTTAATACCAAGTACTAAATGTTCCTTAAACATTTACAGCAAATTTTCCTTTATATATCTTTTTTTTTTTTTTTTTCCCCAGAATCCTGGATTCTGTAAATATCTGGGATTGCTCCAACCCAGGTGCAGCACCTTGCACTTGGCCCTGTTGAACCTCATTGGGTTCACATGGGCTCACTTCTCAAGTTTATCCACATCGCATTGAATGGCATCCCTTCCTTCTATCATATCAACTGCACCACTCAGCTTGGTGTCATCTGCAAAACTTGCTGAGGGTGCACTTGATCCCATTGTCTATGTCATTGATAGAGATATTAAATAGTACCAGTCCAAGGACAGACGCCTGAGGGACACCACTCATAACCAGCCTCCACTCGAACATAGAACCATTGACCACCACTCTCTGGGTGCAGCCTTCAAACCAGTTCCTTATCCACTGAATGGTCCACCTTTCAAATCCATATTTCTCCAATTTGGAGATCAGGATGTCATGTCAAAGGCCTTGCAGAAGTCCAGGCAGATGACATTGGTCAGTCTTCCCTTGTCAGTTGATGCAGTCAACCACAGAAGGCTGCCAGATTGGTCAGGCATGATATGCCCTTGATGAAGCAGTGCTGGCGGTCTCAGATAACCTCCTTGTCTTGCATGTGCCTTAACATTGCTTCCAGGAGGATCTGTTCTGTGATCATTGAGGGAAAGAGGTGAGGCCCACCAGTCTGTAGTTCCTGAGGTCTTCCTTTCTACTGCTTTTAAAAATAAGAGTGATTTTTCCCTTTTTCTAGTCACCCGGGACTTTTCCTGACTACTTCTCAAATATGATGTAGAGAGTCCTGGCAACTACATAATCTAGGTCCTTCAGGACCCTGGGATACATGTCATCAGGCCCCATAGATCTGTACCTGTTCAGTTTCACCAGGTGGTCTCGAACTGCTCTTCACTTACAGTGGACTTTACTCCCCCATCCCTTATCTTCAGCTTCTGGGAAACAAGAGACATGGGAAGCCTGACTGGCAGTGAAGGCTGAGGCAGAGAATTTGTTGAGTACCTCAGCCTTCTCCATGTCTGTCGTTACTAGTTTACCCTTCTCATCCATCAGAGGGGGAACACTCTTCTTGGCCTTTCTTTTCTGAGCAATGAATTGCTCAGAATTTGAATCCCTTCCTGTTACTCTTTGCATCCCTTGCCAAGCTCGGTTCCATCTGTGCCTTGATTTTCCTGATTCCATCCCTGCACTTCCAGACAGCATCCCTGTACTCTTCCCAGGCCCCATGTCCCTGCTTCCACTGCCTGTGTGTTTCTTCATGCACCTCATTTTGACAAGCAAGTTCTTGCTCATCTACGTGGGTTTCCGGCCCTTCCTGCTTGCTTTCTTACACGGGGGATGGAGAGTTCTTGTGCTCTAAGAAAAGTGTCCTTAAAGAGTTGACAGTTCTGATAAGCTCCTTTGTCTCTAAGGACAGTGTTTCAGGGGATCTTGTCCACTAGGTCTTCAAACAGCTGGAAGATCACTCTTTGAAAGTTCAGGGTCCTGAACTTTTCTCTTTGCCAGGCCCGTATTACTTGAGATCACAAACTCAACAAGGGTGTGGTCACTGCGGCTCAGACTTCCTCTGATCTTAACTTCTTTAATGACTTCATCTGCATTGGTAATAAGAATAATAATACTGCACCACGTCCAGTATTATTGCTTCTTCTCTGGTTGGTTTGTCTAATACCTGGACCAGGAAGTTATCCTCAATGCACTCCAGGAGTCTCCTGGATTGCTTACAGCCTGCTGTGTAGCTTTTCCAGCAGACATCTGTGTGGTTGAAGACCTCCATCAGGATGAGAGCCTGTGAGTGTGATGCTTCTTGTAGTTCAAGCAAAGAGGTTCATCAACAGGCTCCCCTTGATCAGGCAGCCTGTAGTAGACCCCAACCACAAGATGACCTTTATTGGTCTGATCTTTAATTTTTACCCACAAACTCTAAACCTGCTTCAGAGGCAGCTCTTTGCAATCAATCCATTCCTGAACAAAGATCTGCATAGCATTCTGTATACTAACTGCAAGATCCACGACCAGTACATTATATAGTAATGGAATAAAGTCCACAGAGTTGTTTGCTGTGTAATTTGCTCATATGACAAGCTGTTGTAATAGTGACTTTGTCCTTTATTTGCTGCATATTCTTGACAATGATTTTTTCCTGTATATCATTTTACTGGTTAGCATTCAGCCTAGTTGTCAACAGTCTCATTTAAATTATTTAACTTTTTTTCACTTGCTTGTGAAATTTTTCAAATTCACTTTGATTCACTTGTTTTGATGCTTTTATGCATATATATATCATTATTCACTTTGCATGCAATATATGATGTGGGTATTTGGCAATTCATTTCACAAGGCACTGTCACAAAATTAATGTGTTTATAGACTTCTGAACATGCCTATTAAACTGGCAAACCTCAACCCCTTTTTCAATCTGAAAAAGGTTTTCTTCTACAGCAATACTTTATGCTTTGCTCATCATCCAGTATTTTTATCCAGTAGCCTATTTTAACCCTCACTCTTTACTTCAACCACTAATCTCTAGTTTGGAACCTTGACAAATACTTTTGAAATTCTGTGTATATTACATGCACTGAATTTCCCTTATCTCTTACAGCTGCAGTATCTTCAAAGAACTCCAACAGGCTAGATAAGCTTGACAGTTCCCTGTCAGAATTCTTGCTAGTTATCCTTAATCAAACTATGCTTCTCCAGGTGTTCTACCTACTGCAAAGGCCTGTGTGGAATAGTTTACATAATTTTCTTCATGAGCTATCTACAGTTTGCTCTTAAGCCATTTTTGATTACTTCAAATTTAAGTCTACAGTTTTGGAATTTTGCTCGGCTGTTTTCTTTTTACTGGCATATAGGCTATGCCTTTTTTTTTTTGTTTTCCTTCATGCTTTAACATTATTGTGGACAGACGACTACTGTCTGATTTTTATTCAATCTAATTGTATCTGTTACTGTGAGCTGTGATTGCAACTTAAAGACAGAATTGAAAAGTAGTTCTTCTGTCCGCTAAGCAGACAAATTGTTGTGTTAACAAATTGCAAAGTAAATTTATTATATATAAATATATAAATTTATTATTAATATATATTATATATATATATTATATATAGTTTTAGTGACAATTTATATTCATTTTTCTCAGCTTTGGACCTCAATTTTTGGCCACTCCTAAATTCATACCAAGTCTTAATTGCTCAATTCTGGAAAAAAATATATATTTTCCGTGACAGATCCTCCTCCTCCTCCTCCTCCTCCTCCTCTTCCTTCTCCTTCTCCTTCTCCTTCTCCTTCTCCTTCTCCTTCTCCTTCTCCTTCTCCTTCTCCTTCTCCTTCTCCTTCTCCTTCTCCTTCTCCTTCTCCTTCTCCTTCTCCTTCTCCTTCTCCTTCTCCTTCTCCTTCTCCTTCTCCTTCTCCTTCTCCTTCTCCTTCTCCTTCTCCTCTTCCTTCTCCTTCTCCTTCTCCTTCTCCTTCTCCTTCTCCTTCTCCTTCTCCTTCTCCTTCTCCTTCTCCTTCTCCTTCTCCTTCTCCTTCTCCTTCTCCTTCTCCTTCTCCTTCTCCTTCTCCTTCTCCTTCTCCTTCTCCTTCTCCTTCTCCTTCTCCTTCTCCTTCTCCTTCTCCTTCTCCTTCTCCTTCTCCTTCTCCTTCTCCTTCTCCTTCTCCTTCTCCTTCTCCTTCTCCTTCTCCTTCTCCTTCTCCTTCTCCTTCTCCTTCTCCTTCTCCTTCTCCTTCTCCTCCTTCTCCTTCTCCTTTATTTCTTTCTCCCTTCTTTCTCCTTCTTTCTCCTTTCTCCTTCTTTCTTGTTCTTGTTCTTGTTCTTGTTCTTGTTCTTGTTCTTGTTCTTGTTCTTGTTCTTGTTCTTGTTCTTGTTCTTGTTCTTGTTCTTGTTCTTGTTCTTGTTCTTGTTCTTGTTCTTGTTCTTCTTCTTCTTCTTCTTCTCCTTCTTCTTCTTCTTCTTCTTCTCCTTCTCCTTCATATGTTTATGTACAAAATCAAGACTCCAGTTGTCACAATCTGTAGCTTTTGCCTCTTATTCCTTCATAATGCTGTCCTGAGAACTCAATCAAGTGCAAAAATCATCCATATGTTTTCTTATTTTCAAATAAAGTCTCTTATGTACACCTATATGTCTCCACTGGTAGATATATACGTATGTGATAAGAAATATAACAATACATATAACTTTTGGGGAGGTTCTTCCCCTTGCTCTTCCCCTTTCCTTTCTCTTTCCCCTTCCCCTTCCTTTTCCCTTTCCCCAGATTTAGAGGAGTTACACTACTCCTACATTTGAATTCTTGTGAGTCATTCTATGGCATCAAACTGTAAACATTTATTTTGACTCTGACTGTTTTCCTTATTTAGTCTGACATTTCTGTACCTTCTTGAGGAGTCAGTAAACCACGTAGCAAACCTGTGTTTCTATGTAACAGAGCAGAAATAACTTACAGGCTCTTCTTCAGCAGTACCTGTCAACATATCAGAAATTAATGGCTTGGGAGATTCACTACCTCACCAGAGCAGCCTGGGATACAAGGGGGTGTGCGTGGCATAATATGATTTGCTTGCTCTGTTGATGCACTCCATTGCTGACTGTGTTGGTGTGAGGTTGTCATTACCAGCTGACTGCTGGGTTTTATTTTTTTTTCTCACAGGACCATGACACCATGTCAGATTGATCTTCTTTATTCATAACACACTTGCCTCAGTGTTGTTGGTTACAATTTATTACTTAATAGATTGGCATTATTTAATGCTTATTTAATGGAAGTGCAAATACTCCTTAATTCTGTCCTTCCATCCTCCCATCTCTTCTTCCATCCTTCCTTTGTTCTACACTGTTCTTTTAAAGTTTTATACTGCTACAGAATTCAGTAGACTAATCACCTTAGCCATTACAGCTGAAGGAGGTGTGTTATGGGCTTGTTTCTCAAACAACCAATATAACTTTTATCAAGCCTACAGCTCTGAAGAATTTATTTTTCAGTCACTCCAGAGGGTGTGACTCCCCTGTACATAAAAGCGACACGTAAACTGTCTCTTCAGAATGGAAGATATTCTTGCCCTCATGCTGCCTCCATCTTCTGAGTTGCTGTGATTTTAGACTGAACCTGTTACAGCTGTTCAATGTCTCTTTTTGCATCTGACATGCTATATTGTTGCTCTAGATTGAGATAACACTATGTAACTGCTATAAGAAGAAGCCTGAAAATCAACAAGTGGGGTGCAATTTCTCTTGCTTAACAGTGATGTCTAAATTGCTATTTGCTTTCAGCAGTGCTTAACTGATGATTTGATAGTGGGAATATTTTTTTTTTTATGATTCTCTCTCACCACACTTTAGCTCAAAAATTTGTAGGCATATAATAATTGCTCTGACTTTGGAAACTGGTTATAAGGAATGATTTATATTTGCAACACTTTGATGGACCTGTTTGAAATGATTTAATAGAAAATTGCCCTGACAATTGAAGTTGTACTACCTACAACAAAGTTACAGTAGGTAACTTTCTAAGGAAAAAAATGCATTCCATATTTAGATGGGGTTGTAAGAGTACAGCTATCATTCATTTGAATTGAATTACTACAAAATATTTTAAATGTAATAATTAGGTAAAAATATTGAGGGTATTGAGTTTTATTGCAATTTTATCTGTAATTCCTGTTTATGACTGTAACTTTTATTGAGAGGAAAGTGTCCATTTTTTGTAGCAGGGGTTGGACATGTTATTTGTTTGGTCTTCTCATGCCTCAGGCTGGATGCATCAGCTTAGTATCTTGTGTTACTGCTGTGTACTTTGTTGTGTTTGACTTAAAAAGTTTGGACTGGCTTGGGGCACCAGCAAGACCTAACACAGCTGAGTAGGGCTGTCCATAGTAAGCCCACAAGGTTTCTCAATATGTAACCAATGGGAGTTCATACATTTTTAGCACTTTGTAGATGCATGTTGTGGCTGAGAAATGGGCCTGAGCACTCAGTGAATCAACTTGCAGTGTGGTATTGGTGCTGTGTGAGTGTTTTCCATAGTCAAGAAACATACTTGCCAGGTTGTGTAGTGCATTCTCTGCCATAGTCTTTGGTGGTTATAACTGAGATGTGGCAATGCAGCCTTAGGGAAGGCATCTGGACAATCAGATGTTAAAGGTGCTATATAGCATTTAATTCTGAATGTAGGCTGGCAGGATTCAGAGTCAAACACCCTCTGTTAAAGAGTAGCTGTATCTGAAATCTGTTCAGATTTTCTACAGAGAAATCCTTTATAATAAGTACCCAGTTGATGGTTATTTTTAATTCTTGAAAAGTGAAAGTTGAGTCAATTTAAAAAGTTTTGACAAACAGAAAATAATTTTCTGAAAATAAAGATACTTGTCTTTATTTATACTGTAAAGTTGTGCTTATAGGAAAATCATATTGCAAGGTTGAGGGTTATTTTGGAAGAGTTCTCTCCTTAGTGTCAACCTTCATTAACTAGAATGGATAAAGCGGGAGTCCACAGCAGAGAAGTATCTCTGCTTAAAGGCATGGCTTCACATGCCTCACAGCACATGGACATGCTATTAGACTCCTCCTTCTTCCAGAACCCTAAGCTGGTAAACATTTTATTCATCATTTTGAAAGCATTTTCTCTGAAAGGCAGGGTGAGAATAGGAAGACCTTCAAAGAGGAGGATTCTTTGGTACATTCACTTTCATAAATAAAACGTCTCCTTTTCTTAAGCTCAATCACTTAGAGGCAATTTCTGTGTCATGCTAAGAAAGCTTATTCCATGAAATTAACAAAACATGTATGTAATTAACATACATACATGGCATAAAAAGAATTGTCTCAAAAAATTAAGTTTCTAGTTTGATCAATATGAACATAATGATATTGGCTTCTTCTTATCAGTCACGTATACTTTGAGATGTTTTTTACAATATTATCCTTCTTATTATCCTGCTTGTAGGCCTATGCTCTCCACCCTGTATTTGAACCTGATCAGGGATGAAAATTCTTCCTCCAGCCCTCATCTGCATTTAATTTTCAGTACAGTTATTTTAACTTGGATTTATTTGGTTTTCACTGTGTGGGGCAACAGATAGTTATATTTGGAAAAGCAAAAGAGCAGCACAGATGTGGAAACAAGCATAATGCAGAGAGAGAACAAGTTCTTGAACTTGTACTGCTGCAGAGAGAAATGTCTGTAGACACACAGCCTCAGTTAAACATTTTGGGGGGATATGTGGATATACTGTACACATATCTAGAATCAGTGCAATTTTTCTTTCATAAAGCACTTGTCATCAGTCTTCTGCAAGCTGTAAGTGAAAACGGAAGCTGTCATCTACACCATGGTATTTGCCTACACCCTGCAGGCAGCAAATTTCAACTCAGTTCTCTTAAGCACCAGGCCTTTCTATTTTTTTATTTTTATTTTTATTATTATTTTTGATAGCCAAAAGATTTGCTTTATCTGTCATACACTCCAACATACTGGAGTGAATGAATCTATTAGATTTTTTTCTTCATTTGCTTTAAGGAACAAAATAACCATTAAGAGTATTTGTCTGAAAGAATGCCCCTCTTTCATCCCAGCTGTGTGTGGTACTTTCCAGGCATGGAAAGACAACTATAGCTGGATAGCAGTCAGGAAAACTATATCCAGAAAATAAAGGTCTGATTTAACATAGCAAAATACAATAGAACCAAAGGAAAAAAAAAAAAAAAAAAAAAAAAAAGAAAAAGACACCAGTGAAACATATGGCTTGACTCTGTAATCTTGCAGAGAATAAAAATTTTGCCTCAGGAATTATGGGCACAGGCTTTCAATCTTCCTTTGCCTGAGATGAGTGCGTGGTATTAAGCATTGTGTTCTTCAGCATCTGGATGTAATGATACACATTAAGGAGAGTGTCATTCTTGATATTCTGCCATAGCTCTAAATTGTTTATTCTGTACCAGTATGCATTACAAATGTGTTTCTTTGCCTAAAGTAACATTAAAAAATACATATTCCTTCTCGTTAAAAAACTCTTCAGTAGTCTGTGTGGTTTACAGACTTATGCTCTAAATTATCAAATGAGTATATAACAATCTTCGTAGGTTATTGAGGAAATAATAAAGATTGTGTCATGTTCACCAGATAAACACAAAATGAGAAATTTTACAAGAGAGTTCTGATTTCTGCTCTGAATTCTAACAGCCTCAAAGCAATCAGGACCTGATAAATCATGACAGCTATTTTTAATTTCTTGTGTAACAGCCTACTTTGTTGCTTTTAGAAACTTCTAGTTCATAAATTGCCTTGATGATCTGTACTACTTTTATGGAGCTGTTAAAATCTGTTAAGTATATAACTTTAAGAGGTATAGTAGATTTACTTTTTATTTGTTTATTTATAATAATATATTTCCAGATTTCAAAAGTCTTCAGTATAAACAAATGAAATATGAATATTAAGAAGAGAAGACTGAGATACAAGTTTGGGACTAATATGAATGTTATACTAAATGTATGGTACAGAGGGAACATAAATACTGATTGGGCTAGAAATTTCAATCCATATTTTCTAGCAGTCTGCCTCCCTGAATGTACCATATAAGATGCTGCAAAGACAGATGTAGGAAAGCTTCCAGTGGACAAATTCATACAGCAGGATAGGGTGGCTGTAAGTGAGCAAAACAATCCATGGCAATATGCCACTTTGTTTACAACAAAAACATTTAAATTTTTTTGATTGCTTTTGTACAATACATTGATGTTTTAAATCGAGTGATTCACACAGACTACTATGAATAAAATTGGTGAAATGCTTCCGAAGTGACTGAAAGGTCTTGTGCTTTCAGAAAAAATGCTTGGATACATAACTCTCATTGATATTCATGAATATTGTCAAATAATTTAAAATTCTGTTCTATGATGCAGTATTTATGCTGGAAAATTATAGTGGCAAATACACAGGATTATTCAATGGTATTGAGCCTAACTGGCACAGGATAACTTGCATACATGATAAATGTTTATTTACTTTTCTAAACGCAGTGGCCATGTCTGAAGTACCTATTAGTAACTACCTGTTCTTTGCTAAAACCAAAAACATGTCCAGAAATTGTCTGAGAGACTGATGCTTGGTCCAGGCCAAAATGGTGTTGGGGACCATTTAAAATGTTTTACGGATTAAATGATTTTATCCTAGTGCCTGGGAATTTTCCATGGCACTGTTTAATTTACTGGTGTTAAGTACAGCCTAAATTATTTTAGATTACAAATCTAGCCAATACAGACAGTGGTTTCATAAAGCTATCTTTGAGGAGATGGCATTTTCAAAAGTACCTACAATTTGCCTGGCAATTTCAAAGAAAAGTCTGACTGAAATGTACTACATTCTGTTAAATATGAAAAAACAACCTATACTGACAAAATTTTAAAAGCCTAAAATCATAGTTAAAGAGACAAGAGCTGGTTAGATGAAATCACTCTTCAACTTTATACTAAAAAATTTTGACTAAACTACTCAAATTACATACAAGTAAACTTCACAAGTTTTCTGCAATAGCACAGATCTTTTTCTTGCTCTTTTCTGGTGTTAGCCATATAAATAAATTATGGTGTTATTTTCTTAATTTAAAGACCATTCATTATCCAATGTAAATTTTACTTGTTGTCTTGCTACTCCATCTGAGTCTTCCTGGTCATTCCAATTTTCTGGAAAAATTATTTGATGTTTGCCTACTAAGTAACTTCCTTTAAATGAAATGTCATCAAGCAACATTAATTGATCAAAAATACGGGTTTCACTGTTTGTTTATCCTTCTCTTTCATAGCATATATATAAGATTCTTTAACAACTAAAACTTACAATGATAATTTTATAGCCTAGACTGAGTGTTCAAGTGTAGAATTTAATCTTGCTGAAAAAAATATGGTACATAATGTAGCATTGACCTCATACTTTCTTGACGTTCATTTGATAAAGAGTCTCAGCAATTTCTTCTCAGTAGTATGTTAACTCCACTAATCAAAAATGTTAACAAATTGAAAACTTAAGGTGGGTCACAGCTGAAAATACACTCAATTTCCATGACAATAATACAGCTACTCTAGTAATAAAATCTATTTTATGTTTAAAGCATGTATTTATAGATTGGTAGATTTTTTTTCTTTAAGTTCAAGAACGATGAACATCTTGCCATAAAATAGATGCCCTCAGAGCTAGTTTTAAAAGCATGACACTGGAATTTTAATGGGGGATAATAGGAAGACCGATGTAATTATTTAGTGATTCACAGGTAAAAAACAAAACGGTCTTTACTTAAAAATTACATTCTGTCAAGAATTTTAAAATACAAAGTTTATTTTATAAGATGCTTTAATGCTTAGTTTCTTCTTCTGCCTCCTCCTCCTCTCTTTTTTTTTTTTTTAAATCATTTTCTTTTGTCCCATCTTACTTTTGAGGAAAAAGGATATGTGATGGGAGGTGCTGTGGAAAAATCATGGGACAGATATAAGAAAGCTTTTCCTTCATGTCACGTCCATAGGATAAAACGTAGGAAAAAATATAGAGAAAAAAAAGTGTATCTTTTAAAGACATTGAAATGCCAGTTTTCCTAACTTGCTGGTATTTCTGTGAAAACACATCAAAAACATCTGTCTCTCTTAACGTCTTCTCTTAAACATTTAACACAGCTCTGTGAAATGTAATGATCACAAGTATGTGCTTCCTATGGGAAAATATTTGGATAGGGAGTTGCAGTTTATTTCCAGAAGGAACTGCAATCTGCTTCCAGAAGAATGAGCACATATCAGATGTTATGCTGTTTTATTGAGGCTCATGAAGTAGAGAAATTTTTTGAACCCTGAGAATTTGAATTCTTGTTCTGAAACAAACTTAAACTTACTTCTACTAGGTTTTGTCCAGAGTGGTTAAATATATTCCCTATACATGCCTAATTTTAACATAAGCAAGAGCTTATATCTTTTGGAAAGCTGTTTATGAAGGAGGTTTTGACAAATCATGAAGATGCTGGATGTGGTAAATGCAGAATCATTACTAGCAAAACACTATTATACAAGAACAAGCCAAAACTAGTAGATCAGTTTGAAAGAAATTTGTTTGAAGTATGTGTATTTTTAAGTAGCAAGCAGTGAAATGCTAGAATTTTTTGACCCAGAACATTTTAAGTAGACAATACCAACAGATAAAATAATTGATTAAATAAATTTGGGCACCATAAATAGAGATAGAAGGGCTAGAAAGTGATGTACCTCCCAAGACCCTTAATTGAGCAGCAGTGGTTACCAGGGGAGTATCCACTTTGACCTCATGGTCTGAGGGTAGTCAGGCTCATTTGCCTTTCATGAATAGCATCTCCTATGGTCATGTAGCTATTGACCAGACCACCTGTGTGATGCTGTTAGGGCATTTCTAATGCTCTTATGTCTGTCACTGAACATTTGTTCACTTTTTTTTTTTTTTTTCTAAATCAGAATAAAAACAAACACAAGATTGCCTTCTATGCTATTTCCCTTGTCCTCCATTCACTCACAGCTCTTACACCTTTGTAATATTTGATTTGAATGTGGCTTTGAAATATGAGAAATATTTCAATTTGATAACTAACTACATCATAATTTTTTTGAGGGGGGAGGCGATTGTAAGGGGGGTGAAATAGGTCAAGCTATTAGATATCACTGGTTTAGTCTGCTGTACTGTTTTATTTCTGGTTCATCTTTTAGGACGTAATTACAGTTCCAACAATAGTGTAGAGACAAGGGGGTACACAATAAACATCGGAACTGAATTGATCAGTGACTGCAATTCCTGCTTTTTGTACATATCTATGACTGCAGCTTCTCCACAGAGGAAATTCTCTTTCCACAATGACAGTTAATGCTGGTGAATAGTTAGAAAATGGCTTGGATGATGCATGTGATAATGTTACTTTACAGTAATTTACAATGGCACAATAGTCCCATTAACAAGTGATTCACATGAGCTGGAAGCATTTTATTATATTTACAACACAATAGAGTTCTGCTTCTCTTAAAATAACAATGTTCATTACAAATCGTTGTGCTAGTTTTTTGGTTTTGGTTTTGTTTTGTTTTGCTTTTAATGTTTTAAGTTTCTCCTTTATTAAGTTTCTCTTTCCATGGTGGCCCTTTCACATCTTGTCTGATGCTATGAAATTATCTGTTGCTGACAGCGGCTGTTAAAAGCAGCTGCAGCCAACCTGGTGCAGCAATGACTGTAGTGCAATTGTGGACAAGGACCATGTTCAGTGATTTCTTTTTTTTCAGGAAGCCCTCATTGATTTTTATCCTATTCTGCAGTTGTGGTTAATAGCTAACTACATCTGTGCCCAAAACTCAATCTTCTGTAGAATACAATACAATATATAATGCTGATAAAAAAAGAAATAATTTCTGTAGTTTGTAGACAACTTTAGTAAAATATCATACTTTTTTTTTTCTCTTGTTCCTTCAAGGGGTTGCTGGTGACCATGACATGCTCTTTAACATCCTAAAAATGAGAGCTATGTGAGTTAGCCAAAGTTACATTTGGAAAAACATTAATTTCATTACAGAGTAAGGGTGTGTACTTCTCTGTTAATTTAATGAGGAAATCAATCCCCTGCACCTTGGGAGGAACAACCACTAAGACATGCAAGGAAGGCCAAAAGCTGGAAAGCATCTTTGCAGAAGAAGCTCTGGGGGTCCTGGTGGACACCAAGTTGTATATGAGTCAGCAATGTGCCCTTGCACTAGGGCTAACAGTGTTCTTGGCTGCATTAGGCAAAGTATTGCCAGCAGGTTGAAGGAGGTGATCCTTCCCCTCTACTCAGCATTGGTGAGGCTGCACCTGGAGTGCTTTGTCCAGTTCTTGAGTTCCCAGTACAAGAGATTTATGGCTACTGGAAAGAGTCCAATATAGGGCCGCAAAGATGATGAAGGGACTGGAACATCTCTCCTGTGAGGAAAGGCTGAGAGAGCTGGGTCTGCTCATCCTAGAAAACAGAAGGTTCAGAGGGAGATCTTATTAATGTGTAGAAAATATCTGAAGGGAGGGTGCACTGAAGATGGAGCCAGGCTCTTTTCAGTAGTGTCCAGTGCCAGGATAAGAGGCAATGGGCACAAACTGTAACACAGGAGGTTCCATCTGAGTATCAGGAGGCACTTTGTCACTGTGTGGGTAACTGAGCACTGGCACATGTTACCCAGAGAGGTTTTGCAGTCTCCCTCCTTGGAGATATTCAAAAGCAACCTGGGCTTGGTCCTGGGCACGGTCCTGGGCACGTGGCTCTAGGTGTCCCTTCTTGAGCAGGATGTTGTATGAGATAACTTCCAGACGTTCCTTCCATCTTCAAGCATTCTGTGATTCTGTGATTTTGAAGGATATATAATTATATAGCAGAATCACAGAATAGTTGAGGCTGGAAGGGACCTCCAGAGATCAACTAGTCCACCCCCCCTACTAAAGCAGGGTCACCTAGAGCATGTTACACAGGATCACATCCAGGCAGGTTTTGAATGTCTCTAAAGAAGGAGACTCCACAACCTCTCTGGGCAGCTTGTTCCAGTTCCAAGGGCACACTGCTCTGTCACCCAAACCATAAAGTTTTGTATTCTCTCATATATATTGAGAGTTCTGTATTTTTTTGTATGTATTTGTATTTGATTTTTGTATTAATTTTTGTATATATTTGAAGTTTTGTATTCTCTCATAAAGCATTGTATTCTTTCATATGGAGATGAAACCTCCTATGGTTCAGTTTATACCCACTACCCCTTGTCCTATTGCTAGCCACCACTGAGAAGAGTTTGGCCCCATCCTCTTTACATTGTCCCCTCAGGTATTTCTAGAGGTTGATCAGATCCCCTCTCAATCTCCTCTTCTCTAAGCTAAACAGGAACAGCTCACTTAGTCTTTGCTCATAAGACAGATACTCCAATCCCTTACTCATCTTCATGGCTCTGTGCTGGACCCTCTTTAGAAGTTATACATTCCTCTTGTACTGGGGAGCCCAGAACTGCACACAATATTCCAGGTGTGGCCTCACCAGGCCTCTGAGGGGGAGGATCACCTCTCAATACTTGCTGTCCACACTCCTCCTGATGCATGCTAAGATCCCATTGGCCTTCTTGGCCACAAGGGCACACTGCTGGCTTGTTGTCCACCAGGACCCCCAGGCCCCTCTCTGCAGAGCTGCTCTCTAGCAGCTGAGCCCCCCCAACCTGTACTGGTGTCTGGGGTTGTTCCTCTCCAGGTGCAGGACCCTGCACTTGCCCCTGTTGAACCTCATGAGGTTCCTCTCTGCCCATCTCTCCAGCCTGTCCAGGTCCCACTGAATGGCCACATAGGCCATATATCAGAGGAAAAAAAGAAAATATAAATTTATTCAAAGCTGTAATACTAGAAGGAGAATAAAATATTGAGAAAAAATATCTCGAAGGGTATTTTACACTTTTGTGTATTGCTTAAAATCATTTAGCTCATTGGCTGCAATAAGCGGTTTGTTTAACAATTAATATGCAGTTAATTGCCAAAATAATGTTTAAGATGTACCAGCTGTCTGTTCTGTTTCTGATTATGCCATTGGATTGTTCTTGACCTTGCATAACTGATATTGAGTTAGATGCTTACCTGACCATTAAATTACATGACCCCTGACCAGATAGTCAGAATCACTCATATCTCTTGCAGTTTTTTTATCTGTTAAGCAGGTTTAATGTCCTACATTACTTCTTAATATGACTCTACTAGACAAAAATAATGTTTTATTATTAGAAGCCTGATTTTAAATCCTCAGTATGTGTATAAATATATGTATAAATATATTATATATAAATATATAATATATGTGTATAATATAATATATATTTATAAATTATATAAATATACATGTATAATATATACTAATTAATATAATTAATGTATACTGATTCTCTCCCATAGAAAAATCTTCCCACAGTTTAAAGGTCTTTAATAAATCTTTATCTAAAATACAGGACTTTGGGGAAAAAAAAAAAAAAAAAGAAAAAAAAAAAAGAAAAAAAAAAAAAGAGATTGAAACTCTCTAGTCATAAAGCTAAAATAAATATTTGATCCAGAAATTTCAGTTTGATTTTCTTCAAATATAAAAACTAGTGTGCATGGAAGTGTGTTCAGTTTTAGAGCACAAAAGGAAAAAAAAAAAAAAAAAGGAAATCGGAAAGACACATTTTTATTTGATAGAAATTCTTTAACCAATAAGAATTATTAATATTTCTCTCTGAATATCTGAATATAAAATGTTACAAACATCCTGTTCTCTTCTGCTAAATAATTTGACTCCAGTTTAAAGCAGAATTTTGGGCTAGGTGGTAATTTAACCCATTTTAATGACTGCCATAATGACAGACATTGGCAATATTCAGGTACTTTGAGGAACATGAATGAATTTTTCCTGTCCTTTTCTGTGAGCCTGTAGCTGTGCCATGATTGCCTTGTATCACCAGAAGAACAAACATTTATGAAAGCTGTCGTACTACTCGCACTGGAATATGACAGAATACAGTGTTGTGCCTCTCCCTCCAAACCAGGCTTTAGTCACTGGACTCTAATATTTTTCCTCATTTCCTTTATATATTTTTATGCCTACTCCTCCATGAATGAACTCTCAGTTCATTCTAGAATCCTCATTCCTTGAATTTCTCATGCCGTGTACCCATAAATACCAAATCCTTCTCATATACATCTCTCTCTTATCTCCAGATGACCCAACTTAAAGCCCAAAAACCTAAAATCACCTGCCTGTTAATACCACAACTCTTCTAACCTTGCAACTTGATATTGGCTTTACTGTTGTGTCGTATTGACCACTGCATTCAGCTACACTAAGCTCTGACTCCTGTAAAAACACTTGATATAGGCAGGCAATATTTCAACAAAGCAATGGTGACAGAAAGCCATCACTGATAGTTCAAGTGTGTCTTAGAACAACTATTCATAAGCTTTATATTGGCACATACAATTGGGTTATTAAAGCCTTGTTAACACATAATTTGCATTAAAATCTTAAGCATGCTGTGCTTAGATAAAATACAGGTTGATTAACACTTAATGCTTCTGTTAGTCTTCCACGTCAACATCTGTGTATATTTAGTAGCATTTTTCTGAAGGTTATTACGTTATTAGTACCTTAACAATAAGTGAATCAAAGACTAATTCAGGGCTTTAGCCACTACTATTCTATTTTATGATACTGCAAATCATTGTGTCATATCATGTTTATTTATTATTTTATTATAACTGCATTGATTTAATTGTGCTAACTCAGCAACACCCACATTTCATCCCTGACAACTGGTCAGATGAAAACTCACTGAGAGACCAGGATGCACATAGGGTAAGCATGCCAATGTGACATGTGTAGGACTTTACCAGTGGTTTTTTGGTTAAAAACAAAGTGACAAAAAGGTATGAGACATACTTCTTTTTATTTCTTCTAAAAGGTCAAGAAAACTGATGTGTTTCACCTAGAAAAGACTGGAAAAATTACACTTCCTTTTCTCAGTAGTGTCAGGTATCAGCTATTTATTTCATTTATTTCATTTACTGCGAAAAGAATCCCAAACCTTCCATTTATTTTCCCCAAAGAATGTATAAATATGCCAAGTCAGAATTTCTATTTATTTTTCACATGCCAATAACTTTAATGTGATCCTTTCTGTTTAAGAGCACACATCCTGTATTGGAAATCTGCAATTATATTTTTAATTCAAAATTTTAATTTTAATATATTTGTCATGTGGATCTTCCCAAGTCAATGTAGCATATAAGACGTGACTCTTAGAAATGAAAACTTGAGAAATACATGCTGTACCTAATTACAGAAACAGAGCTTGTACCCTTGTAACCCAAGAACATTCCTACTTTAGGCATGAAAGTAGGCTTTGATTTATGAGCTCTGGTCTTGCATCAGAGTAGATTGATAGCTATATCTGATAGTTAAAGGTTATCATCTGTAGCTTTTCATCCCTTCTCTTCTGCCTGAGGTTACTACCCCTGTAATAGTAAAAGTGTGAAGGATCAGGTTGTCAACCCTTTAACTGGAGGAATTCATAGCTTGGAGTATTACAGTCAGTCATCGTTGAATTTGTCAGTTTAATACACCTGACTGTGAAAGGCAGCAGGTTAGAGCCCTTGTTACAGTACATGTTGGTTTAAACTGCCACCACTGAGGTAACTGCCATTTTCCAGTGTAGATAAGAACATTCCTGTCTGTGACAACAGAACCACTAAGATTACCAAAGCACCAAAGACAATTATGAAACTGTAGAAATGTAACTGCTGGGATTCAGTAGCAAGGCTGGACCAGAAGGTAAAGGAAATACTTAAGAGATTTGGGAATTAATGAAATATACTGGGGGTGTGATGTACTCACTCACTTGTTAGTAGTGCTTTTCATACAAGGCTACATATGAATCGCCAAAGTATTATGTTAGAATGCTTCACTCTTTTAGATTAATATGCACACTTCTGCATCTCTTTCCTCTGGATTCAGTAAATCAGTGTCAATCATTTGGATGCTGGTACATGTCAGGTACCACAACATCAAAATTATATATGACAAAGTCTTAAATCAGAAAGTCCAGCACTGTGGCATATGCCTTGTATGAGTATCTCACATGTCAGTGTTATAATAGTCTTATTTGTGCTAGATCTGAGCCTGGGGATTAAGAGCTAGGGAGAACTGGCATTGATGTGATTCTAGAAGAATGGCTCTGTGGTGGTTTTACCCTGCTGGGTAGCTGAACTCTACCACAACCACTCTCTCACTACCACTCCTCAAAGGAAGAGGGGGAGAAAATATGATGAAAAGGGCTCAAGGGTTGATTTAAGGACAGGGAGATCACTAAACGATTATCATCACGGGCAAAAGAGACTTCTAAAAGAGAGATTAATATAATTTATTGCCTATCATTGGTAGACTACAACAGTGAGAAACTTAAAGCAAACTAAAAACACGTTCCTTCTAATCCATCCTCTTCTAGCTTCTCCCCCTGAGTGGCACAGAGGAAAGGGTGTTGGGAGCTGCAGTCAGTCCATAACATTTTGGCTCCTTCAAGATCACTCTCTGCCCCTGCTCCAAAATGGCGTCCCTGATATGTGGGCTTCCCACAGGCAGCAGCTCTTCAAGAACTGCTCCAACATGGGTCCATACCACAGGGTTCATCTGTCAGAAGCAAACTGCTCCAGCGCGGGTCCCCCACGGGCGGCAGCTCCCCCCAGACCCCCTGCTCCTGCATGGGCTCCTCTCCACGGGCTACAACTCTGGCCCGGGGCCTGCTCCTGCAGGGGCTCTCCATGGGCCGCAGCCTCCTCCAGGCCACATCCACCTGCTCCACTGGGGGCTCCTCCACGGGTTGCAGCGTGGAGATCTGCTCCATGTGAGACCCATGGGCTGCAGGGGGACAGCCTGCTCCACCAGGGACCTCTCCACAGGTTGAAGGGAAACTGCTGCTGCATACCTGGAGCACCTCCTGCCCTCCTGCTGCACTAACCTTGGGGTTTGCAGAGTTGTTTCTCTCACATTTTCTCACTCCTCTCTCTCAGCTGCTGTTGCACAGCATTTTTTTTCCCCTTCCTTAAATCTGCTCTCCCAGAGGCCCATCCAGCATCACTCACTGGCTCAGCTCTGGCCAGCAGCAGATCTCTTTTGTAGCCGGCTGGAGCTGGCTCTAATTTGCCATGGGCAGTTTCTGGGCTCTGCTCACAGAGGCCGCCCCTGTTGCCCCCCTGCTACCAAACCCTTTCCAGTTAGACCCAATATGAGGCCCATCTCAGACACAGTTTTAGTAGTTTATCTTCCATTATCTCTATGTGAAGTGTTCAGTGTTCTATGTTTGAAGTGAAAGATATATATCCTATATCTTTCATTAGATTATAATCTAATGAAAGATTATATATCCTATATATAATATACCTATATTTCCATTAAAGTCAAAAACCCCACCAAAAACATTGAGTTGATCTTAAGTCTACACACTGTAAAAGTGACAGCAGTTTAGGGCTGTGGGGTAAGAAGATAGGCAGATAGAACAGAGGCACAGGGCAGATTTAACTGAATTGATTTCTTCACCTAAGAAATACAAAGTCAAAACAGTTCCACCTATAAGATGAGCTCAGTTCATAAAAGGGACATAGATAAAGGCTGAATTTGTCCCCAGGTTCTCTACAGTCCCATTTTTCAATTCTGTCAAGTGCTCATGGCAGTGATATGCCACAATCTTTTGTTGATGTGGACTAAAGCTCTGGCAGTGATAAATAAGCATGTGTTTTCCTGTTTTTCTTGTATGACAGGTATGAGATGTGCTAGCAGATACTGCAGGGAGTCCATTATGGCTTCCATATGTCAGCATTTGTAGCAACCTTTGCAGAGACTCACTCTTCTAGATGAGTATTGTGATGTAGCTAGATAATTTTGTAGCAGTGTGGAGTATCTGCACCATTTGACTCCAAACTTTGCTTGAGATCAGATCTCATATAAAAACTAACACTGTTCCAATTCTGTAGACGAGTACACAATACAGAGTACTCTTACTTGCCTTAAAGGACTTACTTCCCTTTCGATCACATGACATGTGTTAAACTTCATTACATGCTTTAAGGATTTTCCGTTTGCATAAGCATTTATCTCAGTCATTTCTGATACTTCAGTTTGGATCTTTGATGGATGCCCCAAGTTTGTTTTTAGAGAATGTTTGTTACCTCATGGAATTTCTCTTCTCTCCTCGCGTCGCCTCACTTCCCCTTGCCTTGCCTCTCCTTG
Source organism: Aythya fuligula (assembly GCF_009819795.1). Taxonomy (NCBI): domain Eukaryota; kingdom Metazoa; phylum Chordata; class Aves; order Anseriformes; family Anatidae; genus Aythya; species Aythya fuligula. The sequence goes on from NC_045561.1 coordinate 66,985,142, forward strand.
CCTCTCCTCTCCTATCTTTGCCAACTGACATCACATCTTTATGTTACTTGGGTTACATTGTAAATAGAGCCATTTCTCCATTGAAGTTTGCTACTAGCCTTAAGGTGTAAAAATCTTAAGTTTCTACAAGCTTAAGTATTTGTAGGGTTTCTGTAGAAACAAGATTTTTTGTTTAGCCAAATGACAAAGAGAATGTGGGATCACACCCGTATCTGATCTACACTAGTGTTTGTTGTTGTTAAGCCTTTTTTTTTTTTTTTTTTTTTTTAAACAGATTTATTTATTCACAGTTTTCAGGAAGTGAGGTTTTCATCAGTGGAGTTTAAGGAAATCTGACTCAGAAAATGAACTCACTTTGTCCACTTAGTCAACAAACAAAAGGTAATCGTTCAGAGCTACAAATCATCACATTGATTTCTTTAGGATGTCTTATTTTTCTGCCTCCAGAAACACAAGTGGCTTTTGGACAGTTACATCTTGATTCTCAAGTTTATTTGAGATCCATTTTGAAATTAAAGTTGGCCTATTTTGCAAGGGAAGAGTATAGGGCAAGAATATGTTTGAAGAGGCTTTTTCTACAGCAAAAGCTTACCAGCTGCAGCTGCTCTACAATTCTAGCTGAGCCTATCTATATTTACCATCTCTTCTTGTAGCCAAACATTCTACAGCTCAGTGGTGGTTATTTTAGAGTTGGACAGTCAATGGCTGTTGTGGATTAACCCTGTCTGGCAGCTCAGCACCACACAGCCACTTACATGTACTAACTGGAAAAGTAAAACTGTGAGAACACATGGGTTTTGATGAAGACAGTTTATTAGGTAAAGGAAAATCTGTGTGCACACAAAGCAAAACAAGGTATTCATTCACTACTTCCCATGGTCAGGCAGGTGTTCAGCCACCTCCAAGAGAGCAGGGCTCCCCATGGGTAACAATTTGTTGGGAAGACAAACACCATCACTCTCAACACTTCCCCCTCCTCTTTCTTTACTCGTGTTTTATTGCTGAGAATGACACCACATGGTTTTAGACATCCCTTTGGTCAAGCTGGGACAGCTGTCCTGGCTGTGTCCCCTCCCAACTCCTAGGGCACCCCCAGCCTCCTCACTGGCAGGGAAGCACCAGGAGCAGGAAAGGCCTTAGCTATGTGTGGGCACTGCTCTGCAACAACTAAAACATCAGTGTGTCATCACCATTATTTTAATGAAAAAATCCAAAGCACAACATCATGCAAGATTCTATAAAGAAAATTGACTCCATCCCAGCCAAAAGCACAACAGTAACATGAAGCAGAAGGTAATTGGGGGTAAGAGTGGTAAGGATGGAGTGGTTTGATGAGAAAGAAAGGGGAAGAATAGGATAGAAGGAGAGCTTGTCGTATAGCATACTTTCTTACTAATACTGACAACTCTAACTTGGTTGAGGCATTTTTATGATATTCATGACTTGCTCCTTGCTTCAGAACTACCACTGTGCAGGGCTGTTGCACTCTTTGTCTCTTCTAATAATTTTCATTTTGCTATAAGCTCCAAGTTTAAAGGTAGATACATGCAATATCTGGAAGTCAGGGCTTTTCAGATTGCTAGATCTACAAATTCCCAGAGGGTGCTTTTAAAAGAAGATCACTTATTTACTTTGTTTTGTTACTCCTTTTGGCCAAATAAATGTATTTCTAGGCTGACTGTTCTACACAAGGACTCTGTTTTAAAATAGCATAAATTATTGTCCATTTCTGTAGCCATTGACACTTCTGAAATAAAAGGAGAGTATGTGTTGTGCATTTTGGACTGTACTTGCTTGACGTGACTTAGCATTTTTCAGGAGCTGCTGTCACAAAAGTATAGGTTTGGTATTTGTGTAATCCTTTAGTGAAAGAAAAATCATTGTTAGTATGATTTATGAGTGCATGTGTTTCAAAGTGATTACTTTAGGCAGTATATCTGTGTTTTCGCTTAAGTCTGCACTAGAAATGCAAAAGACAACAAGAATGGACAGGAATTTCTATCTTATTTCCTTCAAAGCAAGGAAATGCTTCATAATAAAAAATTATAGGTAGCGTTGGGAAAACAGATTTAGAAATCTGATAGAAAATTTCATCATTCATCATAAGAGAGAACTACTTCTGTCTAGTGAAGTATTTTTCCTTCAAATCAGGACAGGCTTACTACATGTCATCTTAATTATGGTCAGGTAATGATGTGAAAATGTACATTTCTGAACCGATATAGAAGAGCTATCATAAGCCAGCAAATGGAAACATATTTACATTAAAAACAAAACAAACAAACAAAAAAAACCACCACTTTTACTGATTTGGTTTAGTTAGTTTATAGTGGTGGTGGTCTTGACATAATAGTATAGTGGTAAAGACATACTGAGGACTAGTGGAGTTAAATTAGAAGTGAAATTACCACTAATTCTTGAGACATCACTGGGCAATAAATAGTCCTTAGTGAGGGAGCTTAAGTCCACACAAAGTCCTAATTATCACGTCTGAAGGTACTGTAGGAGTATAACCTCTCTAAATGCTTTTTAACCTAAGCTCTCTGGTTAGGTGGCATAAAATCAACCCATAGAAATTTATCATCCTAGTGTGTGGAAACGGCTGGTAATTCCTGGCAAACGAATATCCAAATAGCATCAGGCTGGTGGAGTGAACCCCTACCACTGTGTAAATGAGAATACTCAGCTCATCTGCAAATAGATACAACTTATTTTCAGTGAGAGGTACGTATTTATTTAGTTTTGTTCCCTCCCTAGACTGGAGATGAGCAATGCAGAAAGATGAATACAGCTTTTGTATAAGCTAATCAAGAGACCGGTCCTTGAGTCTCTCATTTAAATTGCATGAAAATTAGTGTGAAAGCACTGGAAAAAGAGAAGCCAGAAACCTCTAGCTGAAAATGAACCAAATTTACAAGCAAGATAAATTAAATGGTACAGTTGTATTCCCAAATAAAAAATAGTGAAATTGCCCATATTTGGTTAAGGTGCTTACATTTGTGTGATCCTGTTTTTTCAATAGATGTAGGATAGGTTCAACCCTCTAAATAGCTAAAAAAGCTGAGATTGTGATTGTGTGAATTGAAAAAGATGTGGGATACATTGAACCTTTCTCCTCATGATAGAATAGCATGGATAGTGGTGGCACGACCTGCTTTTTCAGTTTCTTCTGTTGGAAAGTATTAACTGGAACAGTTAGTCCTGAGGAATTTGCTGAATCTGGAATTTCCAGCAAAGGGTTGTTTTGAGTATTTAAAAACTGAATTGTTTTTCATCCAAAAAATTCCTAGCCAGCAGGAATATATTGGCATTGTGATAGATCAAGAGTAGGTCTGAATGGATAGTCACAGTCTTTGTGTCCAGTGGGGAATTCACAGTGTGAAAACAAAACAAAACAAAACAAAAAAACACCACTGTTTTTACCCTCCTGTGCTGATCATCTCTATCATTGCTTGGTGTGGGTGATAATAAGTGATTCAATCACTCTTTTATGTTTGTTTTTTAACACTTTAGCTTAGACTAATGACTTTCTCAGTGGCTATTTGACCAATATGATAGTGAAAAATGTATATGTTCTGCATCAAACACTGTTGGCCTGACTTGTATAACTTTTTGAGGATATTGCTGGCATGGCACTTTCCAATATGGATGGATAAGAAGACCGCTAAATGAGTGGCAATACTATATAAACATTAGTATTTGACCATTCTGTGACTAAATTAAGACTGTTTAAGACAAAGAGAAAATGTTTAATGTTTTTAAATTCTTAGGAAAGAAGTTCCCAGACTGTTGTATAAATGCCATTAACTATGTGAAGTAGTACTACTACTAGTATGTGAACTCTGCCGAAATGTGGGGTGAGGTTCTTCACACAGTCAGTTGCCAATCCAAGTAACTGAATGCAGCCTGGATGGGCTCCTTGTTGCAGATGGTTTGGTGGTAACTGCCAGGATTGGCATGAGAGAAGACACATGCTAAGGTAGCAAGGGATCAGAACTGGCATTTTATACTGGAAGTACAAGCGACAGGAAGGTGAGGTTGTAAAACTGAAATACTGCTTTGGCAGGCAGGAGAGAATGGAAGGATGACATGATGCTTGAGCCTGACACAAGACCAAGATGCAAGCTGTTGAGGTCAATGGTGGCAACCACTTGTTTTAACTGAAGGGAGAAAGCATGTTCTTTCAGAGTGTTTGTGAGTCCTCTGAGCATCATGAATACAATAATTCCATTTCTACCTTTTAACAAAACATTAGTGTTAATAAAAAAAAAAAAAAGAAAAAAAAGAAAAAAAAAACATATTTAAAAAAAATCTGCTTTGTCTTTTTTCACTTTCAGAAACATCACAGTCAAAGTAGTTAGGAAAAGACATGAGGAAAGCCAGATATCAAATACTGTTTTAAATGATTCACCATTTACCTTATTTACCTTTCAAATGCAAAGTATAGCTTGCAGAATAGTGATTTATTTATTTATTTATTTATTTATTGATATGCTTATGATCTATGACAGCTGCCACAAAGATAGCATTTATAAGATTTTTACATTTGTATCCTTCTTTTAATAAATTGGTGTCCTTCTTTTAATAAATTATAAATTTATATTTGGTAGAAGAGTGGTATTTCAAAATATTAAAATTTTTTGTTGTGGGATGTTAGACAAATGTCCTTTCAACCTCAGTAGAAAGAAGTAAAAAAGCAAAAGTTATTATCAAAAAAGACATTACTTTTATTGATTTTACTTTCATCTCACAGGGGAATAGGGAGAATGGAGTGTGTCAGGAGCAAGTCCTCTTTTCCCATCCATTTGCAAGTTGTGTGTTTCCAACAACCCAGAAACCTGAGCCGCAGAACTGTAAAAGAGCTATTTTCAGTAGTTGCCTACATGTGCAAATGGTTCTACAACACCAACATCTGTGCTGCACAACTTTTATCGTACTTCTGCGTATATAACATCAGGTACACTTTTAGGTAGAAATATATCGAACATGTTATTCAACCGTTTTTTTATTTTTTAACAAAAATACTAATGGATTAGCAATTTCAGTAAAAGTTGTTAATTCTGTAGAAATTCTTAAGAAATTTGTCTCTTTACCTTGGAACAAATGTTAGAATGCCACAATTTTTTGATGGAGAAATTACCTTTCCACTTTGTAGTGGAAGTTACTACAATGGTTTGTATGTTGCAGCTTGACCTGTATTTTCTGTGATTTGCACAGCCCTAGACTTCTTTAATACTCTTAGTACTGTACTCTTAGTGGAAGAGAACTTAATGCGTAACAAGGTAAGTTGTTCAAAGTTAGGATGCTGAAAGGAAAATAAAATGAGGACTGCTGAAATTTGGGAGCAACATTTCCAATTTGAAATATGTCAATTCAATCAGAAAAAAAATAAAAAATCTTAGCTTCTGTATATTTGATCAATGCTGCTATAATTGTGTTCTGCAACTACATCAATATACTCTAGTATGTCAAGTAATAAATAAGAAAAACTAAATAAACTATGAAACAGAAGACTGAAGTCTACTTTGTAAGTGTTTCTCTAGGGAACAGCTGGCAACATATAGTACATAGGATGGCTCATTAGGGAAAATCTCTTCCACAGATCTGGCAGGTAGAAAGCTGAACAGCTATGCATTTGCTTACAATAGCAGACAATATCGGGAACAATTAATCCAAAAATCAAGTTCTGATGGACTTGACAAAAAAGAACAAAAAGACTGATTCTTTTACAGTGGCTAATGCACATTTGAGACACACTGCAAAACTTAATTCATTGTTCATGAAGTGCTTTGACATCATAATTTTTAAAAACTTTGAGACGCATTAGTGGTTAGTTTTGCTCATAAAAATACATTATGGTTTACTACTACACAATCTTTTTCAGTGAAATGAATTAACAGTAAATTTTTACTGTGTTTTTGTTATATTATTATTACTCATTATAATTATTTAGGATGTTCAGTACCTTAGCAATAGTTGCTTTATAATTAGTTACCATTTGTACTGCCACAGATTATAAAATACCAGTGTAAGAGTCATACACTGAAGGAGAATGGGATGAAAGTTGAATGAAACACTTATCATTCAATACACAAGAATGATCGTCAGAGTAGAAAAATGTTGATATATTGTCTCAAGCATATTTGCATATTAAGTTATATTGTCCTTTTGTAAAGTCCTTTGACTTTACAACTCAGTAAGTTAAAGGATCAAAGGATGGATCTTTTCATTGGAATAAACAATCTTATACTACTCTAAGACACTTTAGCATAAGCTTAGTTATTAACTCAGTAGAAGCTTTGATACTCTTAAATGTAAGCATAATCATGTGCAAATTTCTTTTGAACTAATGGTGGAATAGAGCAGCTCTTACTGAAAATAATGTCAAAGTGTAGCTCTGAATTTATTTGGTTTATTGTAGTCTTGAGATGTTCACAATTTGATTTAAACTCTTAAATCATCCTGTTTGTAAGTGACATTGGACACATTTCACTTTACCTTACTTCTGTGTACAATCTTAAACTTCCTTCCAAATCTTTTTTATTGTTGTATTTGAGATGAAGCTACTGAAGAGAACATTAGACCTGGGAACTGTAATGTAAAAATCTAATATTCCTCTGGATGCTTGCATTTTTGGACTTGGTGGTAAATGACATCGAGATACTTAAAAAATACAGTTTGGTCAGGCAGGTTTCTATTTTAAGTGCTTCCAAACTATTTTAAGTTCTATTTTAAGTTCTTCCAAACTTCCCCATGAAAACTCCCTTGAAAACTATTTCCTACCATTGGTCTTCATCCTGATCACATTTTTTTATTTCTCTCCTGTCTGCTTCAGTCCACTCATATTTAATCTAAACTAAGATCTAGGATTGCTCTGTAATGAAATGAAAATTATGAGCACCCTCAGAGCTCATTTCATATTATCTGCATAAAACACTAAGTTTAAAATGGGACTGTACCAACAACAGGTTTAGACACGCAAAATCAGGGTGGATATATCCCAGCTCTTTGTGAAATGTTTTCACAATTTAATGGTATTTATTACCATGCAATATTATGAACAGCTACTTTATGATTTCATGTGTAACAGTAAAATAGATTTCCATCAAAATAAACATGTTTTGGATATCTCATTTAAAACCATTATACAATGTTCCCTTACTTTGTGAAAACACTAACACTGTCAGTTACTTTGCAGAATGACTGATTTCACATTGCAATGTGAGAATACAGCTGTATCAAGTATCAAATATATATCTTACTGTAATTAATAATTATAATTATCTTTTATCACGTGAATGTAAAGAATTCTTAGTTCACCTAGATCTTTGTACTTCAATCATATGATGAAATTGGTCCTTTTTGCCTTGCCCATTACATTAAATCTGCAAGAGTTTCACCTATTCATTTTCCTCGGTACACCCTTCTGTCACATAATTTTTCTTTACCTTTCTTTACCTTGGTCAGCTAAAATTTCTCAAACCTCTTGCACTCATAATGATTCCATTGCCAGTAGTGCCTGAAAACTACTTAGAGTTTATGGCATATGCAAATGGAGGAAAAACAAGAGAACATGCAAAGTCTGATGGATGGGGAAAAAAATAATCCACATGGTATACTTGTAGTGAAAGGTAACATTGCTTCATTCATGTGAAACTGGGAAACATAATCAGCAAATAACTGTGTTTGAGTTAGTGTTTAAAAACTGTTGTAATAGGTGGTTACGGGCTCTTCAGGTGAGATAGGCAAAGAAGGAGAGGACAAAGGATAGCTCTGTATGTTATGGAATGCTTTGACTCCATGATGCTGGGCAATGATGATGAAAGGGTAGAGTATCTCTGATCAAGTTGAGTGTCAAGGGAAAGGCCTGTAAGGCAGATGTAAGGCAAACTTCAGAATGGATTTTGCCTTTAGGTATTAAATGGATCTTTTCTACTTTTTTCTTCCTTCAAGGATTATAGGAAATTATTTGCACCCATAATTGTTGTATAAATGTTGTATTTCATTTTGTTTGTTTCTAAATTTTTCATTCAAATTTTGTATTTTCTCCCTCTTTTTGAAATTATTTTTGTTTGCATGATGACAATATATCTAACTTTAAAGCTGTAAAATCTGAAGAGATCTCAAGGATTATTCTGTGCTTTTCTACTTTGGAACAACTTTGAACATGGATCCACCTAAGAAAGCACCTCAGAAGGATGTGATGTTCCTTTTGAGTTGATACCAATATTCTGAGTACCAGGCATGCTTCACAGTCATGAGGACTCAGATGTTCAGAGGAAAAAGGGTATTGTCAAGCTTATGAATGGGGACACTTGCTTTACCTGAGGGAAAACAAGCGAACCAACCAACTAACTATGGCAGTGGTATGTAAACCATGATTTTTATTTTTTAGTTTTATCTATGGGTTTTAGAAAGTGCTAGTTATTTTGGTTACCAATAATAAATAAAAAACTCATATTATTTTCTTACAACAGTGCAAATACATTAGCTTCAATGGAATAGAGGAAAAGTCTTGCTCAGTAAGATTATAGCTTCCCAGTTCTGGTAAACTTTTTTTTTTTTTTTCCAGTCCTTCATGCTAACCATCTGCTAAAGCATCTCTGCACAACTAGCCATCTGTTAAGTCCTAAATCTTCTCTAGTGCTGTGCATGTGTATATTTTTTTTTGAAGAATATTTAAGTTTTTTGTTTCAGCTAGTATTTTACCCACAAATATAAGTGCATTATTCTTACCATGAAAACTCTTGCAGTATGCATACTGCAGATGGATACCTTTTAGTACATCAGACATCATTCCCAGGCAAATGTCCCATCAGATATGAGATAGAAAACAGAACATTATGTTAGCCATTATATAATTCAAAACATAAACTCCTTTATCTTTTGTTACCTAAGATTAATTCTTCATGATTAATAAATAGCTTTTCCCGTGTTTAACAGTGTTAGAACTAATTTAGTAAGGTTTACTTTTCTTGCTCATGTAATGCATAGAAAACTTGGAAACAAAACAAACAAAAAAAGACACATCCAAAAAAAAAAAAAAAGTTCTAAGCATTTGAAAAAGACCACTCTGTAATCTCACTTGTGCCATTTGTAAATATACTGTATTGCCTGTATTGAACTTCTTAAAGGTTTTGCAGTTGGTTGTACTATGAGGAAACTAGTTTATTGTTCTATTATTCTCTAGCTGGAGACATGCAAAATTGTTTGTTGTTGATTTACAAGACATACATTTTTATGGTAACTCCAAATATAATTATCATTTGTAATTACTAAGAAAAATAATGACAATTACTCAATTCTGTATAAAATTACCAAGAAGTTATCGGCTTAATCACACTAGTATTTTATTACACTGTATCATAACAACACTATATTGTAAAATAGATTACTTTCTAAAACTACAACTAGTCAGCAAAGCACAGTAAATGTAAGAAACAAGGCTAATTTCAGTCAAGTGAGCTTTTGATGATAAAAAATACTACTGAAAGCGAAAATCTTCCATGACTTTGTTTTGGCAATAATAATGATCATTTGTTTCATTAAATGGACAAGTGCCAGAACTGGTAACATGTTCTCACATAATATAAAGCGGACATGATTTAAAAAAATAAAAATAGAAATCTAGTGATCAGATCCCATAGAAATGTCACAAATCTTCTAAGAGGCCCTGATGTATAAAAGTGCTTAAGTATTTGCTTAATATTATCCATGTGCTTAAAGGCTTTGCTTTTCTCTACTGAATTGATTCAGTTGTACTAGCATTTTAAAATGGCTTTTGAATCATTCTAATGTTTATAATGTTTATAGAGAGTTATTTTAGGTGCTAGTGTAAAGGTGGCATTTACTGTACTAACCAACTTCAACAATATGTTCCCTTTAATAGCCAAGTGGCAGAATCTGACTGTGGGTGGGAGGAGTCCTTATTGCCCATGTAATGAACCAAAGCCAGACATAAACTGGCTCAGACCTCAGTGCTGTGCTGTGACTTATTCTTTGTCACCAGGACCTTTGTATTAAACTCTGATCTCTGAATTCTTTCAGCAAATACCAGACACTCCCAATTTGAGGATGTAGTGGGTTTACGTGGCAAGGTTTTGGTAGCAGGGGGCCATAGGGGTGGTTTCTGTGAGAAAGACCTAGAAGCTGGCCCATGTTTGGGAAGGGCCCCATTGTTTTCCAGAGCTGAGCCAATAAGCGATGTTGTTTTGCACCTCTGTGAGAGCATATTTAAGACAGGAAAAAAAACGCTGCGCCACACAGCAGCTGGGAGAGTGAGAGGAGTGAGGAACAGCCTTGCAGGTGCCAAGGTCAGTGTAGAAGGAGGGGGAGAGGTGCTCCAGGTGCAGGAGCAGAAGTCCCCTGCGGCCTGTGGTGAGGACCACGGTGAAGCAGGATGTTCCCCTGCAGCCCATGGAGTACCACGGTGGAGCAGGGTTCCACGCTGCAGCCCGTGGAGGAGACCATGGTGGAGCAGGTGGCCCTGCACTGACAGAGGCTGCCGCCTGTGGAAGACCCCTGCCGGAGCAGATTCTGGGCCGGACCTGTAGCCCGTGGAGAGGAGACCACGCAGGAGCAGGTGACCTGGCAGGAGCTGCTGCCTGTAGGGAAGCCAGGTTGGAGCAGTTTTCTCCTGAGGGATGGACCCCGTGGTACGGACCCATATCTGGAGCAGTTCTGGAAGAGCTGCTGCCTGTGGGAAGCTCACGCCGGATCAGTTCATCAAGGACTGCATCCCGTGGGTGGGACCCCACAGCACAGGGGACGAGAGTGACAGAGAAGGAGCGGCAGAGAAGAAGTGCTGTAGACTGACCATAACCCCCATTCCCCCGTTCGCCTGCGCCGCTCGGGGGGAGGAGGTGGAAGAGGGTGGATGGGGGGAAGGTGCTTTTGGTTTGCTTTTTCCTTTGTTTTCTCACTTCTCTTGCTTGTTAGTTGTAGGCAATAAATCTTACTATCTCCTTATGCCGAGTCTGTTTTGCCCATTACAATAATTATTGCGTGATTTTCTCGTCCTTATCTCAACCCTTGAGCCCTTTTTATATATTTTCTCCCCATTCCTCTTTGAGGAGGGGGAGTGAGAGAGCGGCTGTGGTGGAGCTCAGCTGCTCACTCGAGTGGAACCACGACAGAGGACTAGGCCTGCATATGTGTATAGTGTTCAGGCTCATCAGTTGCATGAGATGGCATCTTCCTCATGAGGTTGTGATTCCTGGAAAAGTCCTGTCTTTGCAGAGGAATAGAAAGGAGTTCTCACTTTTTCTACTTTTAGAAGAAAGTAGGTTTTATTTATGGAATTTAAGATGACAGCATTCTTACCCCACACCTGTTCCACTGGCTGTTCAACTGCATTCCCCTGTCACATAAAGAAGCTTTTAAAATTTTTCAGTTGCTCTGATAGCTGTTTGGACAGATGTTTACTGCAAATGTAGTATATGAGTCTCTCATTTATGAATATCCAGAAACTTCAGCTAATGGATATATCACTTCTGATTTAGCGACACTTCTTACATGGAGCACATTTCATTTCTGCTTGCTACTCTGCTTTGAAGTACCATTTCATAGGAAACTTTTCTATATATACTTCTGATTCTGACAGCATCTTTTTCTGTACTTACAAAATAAATATGAGTTCTCCCATTGATTACAGACCTCTGACAGTTCACTAGTACAGTCCTGATGATAATCCGAGTGGCAATAATTGCAAGATTTAGATAATGAGATTATAGGCAAGATTCTCGGGAATGTCTAACTGGATTTTGACTGCTGCGTTCTGTAAAAGCCCCATACATTTCCTTTAGGGGAGAATTCATGTTACATTCAATTCATAGTCTTCACCCTTGGTGCCAGATTAGTTTTCCTATTGCATATAGGGGCAATTTATTGGGGAATAGATTTATATAGGGGAATTTAATATATATAAATTTCTTTTTATAGTTAAGCTTGCATGTGTAATGTAGGCATTCTACTCTCCTTTACATTTGTGGGATGTTTTAGATCAAGTAGTAGGCTAACGTGTTTAAATTTCCAAGTCATTCTTTCTGTTAGAAGAAGTAGCAATCTAACAGTAAAAGATACTACATTTACCTCCACATCTTTCCTCATATTGCTCTGGTTTTCTATCATGTGTGTATACTGTGAATAACCTGGCCCTTGCAGATGGTTAATGAAATGCAACAATGTTAGATACTATTTATAGTTTATTCCAACAGCATTTACAGTGGTCAGTATTTTTGCAATTTTTAGTGAAATTATTTAGCCTCTGCACCAATGTACAACATAAGAAAATTTGGCCCCAGTAAAAGAAATTGTGAATGATCTAACTTCCTTAAATGTAGAAAGGTCTAGCAATCTCAGAAGTGGTTGCTAATAAAGGTGAAGAAAGACTAAGATAAAATAAGGACAGGACATACTTATACATGTATAGTATAATACTTAAGCTTCTAACTTCTCCAAGTGTCTCTTTCACTATTTTTTTTGTTTGTTTGTTGTTTTTTAGCTAAAGACATAGTGTGCTTTTCCCTCAGCCTGGAAATTACTCCAGTTTGCGTATACATCACTGACATTTCACATAACTTACTGTTTCTGTGGTGTCCAAAATTGGCCTTTAAGCTGAACCCATTTCAGTCTTGGTGAGAAATTTGTATATTTTCCACAAATATCTTGCAGAGAAATCAAATGATGTATATTTTTCAGCAAGACTTACGCTATGAAAATGCATGATAAAATGACTGCTAAGAACCTGTTGTGCAAGGTTATGTATGGGTGGTGCCCCTGACCTTCTACATTAAACCCAAGCTGAGTGTTTAATGAACAACTATTTTTGGAGTATCTTACCAAAATCAGATAAATGACCCATTTAGTTCCCCACAGTCCAATGACAGCTAACTGTATCTTCCGTGGTGTCACATACTAGATCCCTACAGTGAGCATCTGTATACTGAATCTACTTGATGAAAAGTAAGACTCCCCTCTCAGCTGGTCAAAACATACTTTTCATATACTCATTGCCAAGGAAGGGAAAATAGTTTATATGCCATGTACATGCACACAGTATGAGTACACACCCATGATGGCTAGGTCTGTTTAGAACGGTTGTTAGAGTATCTAGTCAGATACTCTCAAAAACTAAATTCAGTTCCTCTCTCACCAAGACTGAGAAAGTAGTAATGGGTAAGAGGGAGTTTCTTGGTTACCAAATGAGCAAACAAACAATCTTAATAAATTGCTATAAAAAATGCTTTAACAGCTTTGTAAACGCTAACCTTGATTAATTAACTCATTGCCTGTTAAGCTAATGTCCAACAAAGACATTATTTGTCCAATAAAGACAAAGGGACAATGGCCACTTTTAATGGTATGAGAATAAGTTGCTGTATTTTCACATTAGCCAAGATTCTTTTCTTTCAAGTGTTCTTCAGTTTCTACCAGCTGAAGAAACAAAAAGATAAGCCTGAAGTGTGCTAGATGGCACAACAGCTGAAAACCAAAGGAACAGGATTGCTCTGCTATCTTCAGTGCATTATGCTTCTCTAGTGATAGAAAGGGAACATATGGATCTGTTCTTTGTCAGTTAGCTTCAGGTTTGTAGTTACTTTATTTCCAAAGAGTGCAAAGAATTCAGACAAAGCTAATGAAACCATCAACAGATCTGTAAACATTTGCATACTTCCTTATAACAGATGGATACCATAATGGTATTATTGTGGGAAGAAGAAAAGATCTGCATGGGGATTGTGGGACATGGTCAATATCTTTTTATGACATGCAAGCAGCAATGCTGTTTATGTACTACTTTGGTGTAGACTCTTGATCTACTCAGTGGTTGTCCCCACTTCCTCCCTGAATTCTCTCAAGGGCCCTCGGTCTTCCTCAACTATCAATTTCTTCTTCTCTGTTGAACTGTTATTCCTGTTTCTCTTCCATGATTGTATCTTTAGTCTCCAAAGAAAACTCTGGAGACTGGTTTCTACAGTGTTTTTAACCTGGCTGAAAGCTGGTGTAGATTTTTAACTCTCCCCATCATAGCAAATGTTCTTAGAAGATTTTGCTGTAAACTTCCCTTAAAAATAAGTGGACAGCCTCACCCCAATAAAAACCTTAACATGAGAGTACATCACAAAACAAAAGAAACAAACAGAAAACAAAACAAAACAAAAAACACAAACAGCAAAAAACATTTTCAAGCCAAAAGTACCAATAAGGAACACCAACTTTCTAAATGACTGTGTAGCATCTAGACTGTAAAATGCCATGTATTGCAGGAGTGTAGGTGACACTGGCCAGAAGCTGATGACTATAGTGGCCAGTTGAGATAAATTTGCAGTAGTGTATGCATATTACAGAAGAAAGTAAAATAACCTCCTTATTTCTAAAATATTTCTTTTAGAAATGTCAGAAATGTCAATTTAAACAGAAGAGGCTAGCAGAAGAGGCTAGAAAGGTAAACCCACATTTAAAATCAGCTCTCTCTGATGCCTTATTTATTATACAAATGTATAGTAATGTAGGTATGTATTAAACATAAATGAACAAGGGCTGAAGTCAGGCACAGTAAACATCCTGTAGGCTGCTGCTTAGCAGGCCAGAACAGAATCAATAGCAAAGCTGCAGAAAGCCCAGTGACTTATTTTCAAACATTGACCTAACCAATTGCAACCTAGAAGAGGAAGAATTGGTCTAGAGGAACTGGAAATTGGTTTATCTCAACTGATAATCTGTTTCCAATGTCTTGGAAGATATTACTGACTTCACCACCTCATGTATATCTGTGTGAAACTTTTTTCTTCACAACAGGTGAAAGAAGTAGTGTCTTAATCCAAGGGTTTCTTGAGACAATATGATTTTTAACTTACCTACTGTGATTACAGATTCTCAGGTGGCCTGTTGACTTTTTATTTGGTCCAGTACTGCAAACTAAGTGCAGCACTGCGGGATTCCAGACACTGCACTTCTAACCAGTGTAGCTGCTGGCTGATAAGGACCCTCCTTTCCAAGACTCAAGGTGATCTGGATGACCCCGTTACCTATCAGTCCTTGTCTGTTGCTATAACACAAGGGACAGAGGCATCTCTAAAAGTGAAAAAGATTTGATGAGCTTTCTCAGTAGGCTACCACTAGATAGGCAGTTGGCAACTTGGCAACTTGTATCCTTAATCTAGCTAGTTTAAAGTATTTCTAGAGAACATACAGTTTTAGTCATTTATCTGTGACTCATAGATGGTCTTAAATTATTTTTATGCAGAGATTAAATTTCTGCTTGTCCTTTCGTTTAGTATAATTCTATTGCAGTTCTAGCATTGTTTTTAACTAGTTGTATGATTAGATGTTTATAGACCATGGGGAAAGATATTAAAGATATGTTTCATTTTAAGTAAGAGAAGAGAATATTAAGAAAAGAAATAATAATTTGCAAATTAATTGAAGACTGGTTTAAAAAGAAAGGTAATAATATCTTAGCTATGCCCTTAACTAGAAATAATAGGCTCAAACTGCAGCAAGGAAAAATATTTGGCAGAAGCTTCTAACAGTTAGCCAGTGAAACTGAATGCTGAAATTTGCTGTCTGGAAGGACATTACTGAAGATCTTAAAGATCTTTTATGTATAAATATAATTGGATGAATTTCTGAAATATTTTCCAATTTTATATTTCCTATGATTATATGACTTTATGCTATCAAATAGTATGTCCACACAGTCTATGGTATAATGTGATGGAAAAAACAGTAGAGAGAGAATTCTGGAGACTATGGCTAGACCTCTGACATTACGGTTGTCACTGTGTTGAAAAAATAAACTTAATTTTTCTCCAAATAAACAGAAAAAGATGAATCCATGTGCACAAAATTGACAAGATATAGGCAACTTCCTGATCGTATTGTTACAACTGAAACTTAATTTTAGCACAGGCCTACTTGATGCTTTGCTATTCTGCAGACCTCCAAATATGAAAATATTTATCTCAGTGCAACCTTGCAATTTTCATGTATATTTCCACTGACTTCTATTGGTTTGAATTTCATTGGCCTCTCTTGAAATCAGTAAAAGAAAACCCCTATAAATAATGACTTGTATCATACATCCCAGATGTTTTGCTATTTGCAACTTCACTGGCTAGAAAACCCTACCCCAAACCCAGTGCCCAGTTATGATATCTTTGTTTAAGAACAGCTAACATAACAACCATTACAAGTCTGAAGTAAGGCAAGACGTGTCACTTCCGCATACTTTCAATCTACTATCATACTATGATATTATCAATCAAGTGTTCAAGAGCAGGCAAATGTATCTGTATTATTCTTCAGTCTCAGAAAAGTAACTTAATTCTCTATCCCTAAGCCTGCTTCTATTCAGATACACCTGAAACTTCACTGTGTCACTGCAAATTCTTATTCACTGATGAATTCATCACCTTGGTGGCAATACTAGCTCTTCTCCAGCTATCCTTGAGTAGCCCTTTGTGATCAAGATGATTAATAAGTCTCTTTGATAGATGCTAAGAGATTTTTAGCACAGATACTGTAATACATATTTTAATGATGGATATGTCCAAAGCCAGATGCACAGTAATGATATGTTTTGAAGCCCTATTTTGAGATCATTATCCTTCTAATCTTTGAAGGTCTGATTATAAAGAACTTTTATTTCCATGATAAGTAGGTGCTAAATTATTCCCAGCTTCCCAAAGACTCATGGTATCCACTCCATGTAATTCAGGATGAATGAACAAGAGACTTAATAGTTATTACAGATGTTTTGCTCATAGAATTGAAAGCAAGTAGCAGAAAAGTGGGGATAATTTTCCAGAGAGAAGAGCACCAGATAACAAAGATTAAGTAAGAGAACGGAAGTTCTTTCTTTTGGGGGATTTGAGGCTGAAAGTTTTGGAGATATGCTTGAGATGCAAGTTGACATATGATGTGCTATGTCTTAGAGCAATCAGCGTTGGAGCATGTAAATTCTGGCTAATGTAGGGGCTGAATTTATCTATGCTTAACCTGGCCTTTTTTAGGTTATGCTGGATGCAGTTCAACCCCCTGCATATAGAGTGATGGATGATGCACACTTAGCAAAAAAGAAAAATATATTAGTTTTGGAATAAAAATGTTGTACATTGCTGCAATACATTAGGGAAATTAATGCATCTCCAACAAAATAAAGACCCTTCACTTCAGAATATCAAATAAATAAATCACATGATATTTTACCACAGATTTCCATTGCTTGTATACAAAGAGAAGATCTCCAAGACGTATGGATCTCTCCAAAACAACATGCTCATTGGCTTTCTTCTTTATGATTTATTTATTTGATAGCCTGCGGGTGATCACAGAATTATAGGATCATTTAGGTTGGAAAAGACCTCTAAGATCACCAAGACCAATTGTTAACGTAGAACTAGAACCGCTAAATCTACCACTAAACAACATTCCAAAGCACTGCATCTATATATCTTTTAAATACCTCTAGTACTTTCCTGGGCAACTTGTTCCAATGTTTCACTACACTTTTAAAAGCATTTTTATTGTCTTTTACTGCACAAGCCAAACTGAGTTCCAGTTCCAGTTGGTCTTTACACCTTCTAATTTTCTCCCTGCATAGCTCCATGACATCTTTGTAGTCCTCCTGAGTGGCTTGCTCCTTCTTCCAAAGTTCATAAACTCTTATTTTCCTAAGTTCCAACCAAAGATCTCTGTTCAGCCAGGCTGGTTTTATTTGTTTTTGTCTCATCTTTCAGCACACGGGGATGGCCTTCTGCCCTGCCTTTAAGATTTCCTTCTTGAAGACCATTCAGACTTCCTAGACTCCTTCACCCTGTCAACCAGCATCCTGAAAAGGCCAAAGTCTGCCCTCTGGAAGTCCAAAGTTGCAGTTCTGCTACCGTGTACCTTACTTTTCCGAGAATCAAACCGTACTATTTTGTGATTGCTGTGCTCAAGACAGTCTCCAGACTTCACTTTTATTTTGTGGGTACAAATCCTTCTCTGTTTGCAAGCACCAGAGGGGTGCCTTCCCTTGTTGTGTTTCCTCACCACCTGTGTCACCTTCAACACACTCCAGGAACCTCTTAGACTGTTTCCTCTCTGCTGTATTGTATTGAGCAGATATCTGGTGAGTTGAAGTCCTCGATGAGAACAAGAGCTAGTGATTGTGAGACCCCTCCCAGCTGTTTATAGAGTATTTAATATGCCTCTTCATCCTGTTTGGGTAGTCTATAACAAACTCCCACCATGATATCTGCATTGTTGGCCTTCTCCCTGATTCTTACCTATGTACACTCAACCTTATCATTGCCATCATTAAGCTCAAGACAATCAACACACAGGGCTACCCCCACCACCTTTCTTTCCTATTCAATCCCTTCTGAAGAGTTTATAGTCATCTGTTGCAGCATCCCAATAATATTGATATTTCTAAATACATATGTATACTGTATTAGGTTACTTGGATTTTTTTTCACAGCAGGAGACAACATTGAGGTTGCCTCCAATCAAATTATTGATATGCTTAAGCTTTCCTAAAACAGGGATGGTATCCTATAACAGGGATATTTCCTAAAACAGGGTTGTTAGACACTGGAACAGGCTGCCCAGGGAAGTGGTGGAGTCACCATCCCTGGAAGTCTTTAAAAGACGTTTAGATGTAGAGCTTAGGGATATGGTTTAGTGGGGACTGTTAGTGTTAGGTCAGAGGTTGGACTCGATGATCTTGAGGTCTCTTCCAACCTAGAAATTCTGTGATTCTGTGATTCTGTATATTTACTTCTCCTTTCATGCTGTTGTAACTGCTTACACAGTATGTAAACTGACAGTTCATTGTCATTAAAAAAAAAATTCTGCCTTGTATTAAGTATATATGCCAGAAATATATTTTGCTTTTCATCAAACACTCACAAAGCTTCCTTAATAGCTTTATGTATTAGCTAAATGTGTTAGACTTTATCAAAAGGCTTTAACAGAAGCTTCTTCAATTAGTTAGTGTTAATGGAGTACTTTGAAGATGAAAAAAACAGAATAAGTGTAGCGTAGTTGTATTAAAAAGTTCTTTTATTAACCATTTTGAAAATGGCTTCATTTAAAATATTTATTTTATTAATATCTTTAGAAAATATTATTTACATTCAGAATATTCAGGATTATATCCTGACCCAATGGTTAAATCAAATTAAGAAAACAATATTTAAAAATGTAAGAAAGATTTTAAAAGCTGAAATTTCTTCATTCTTTTATTTAATTAATTCCTGTATGTACTTAATATTCTTCTTTCCTGCCTCAAATTCTTGACTCTTTGCTTGGCTGAACAATAGCTCTTTGCTGTCAACTGATCTAATAGCTTCCTTCTGTGTTTATGTGTATGTACATGCCAACTAAACAAAACTGGCTATTTTTACTTTGTGCTTAAAATGGTACCTAATTGTTAATCTTCTATTCAAACTTATTCTCTTCCTAATATCTTGTTTTCTGATTTAAAGGAAGTAGTACAACATAACTTCTTTAGATGCTTTTATCTGGGGATTTCTTTGCTTAGAGAAGAGATATTATCATTTTATTTCTGATCTAAAAGTATTTGGGCATGCTGCCAAAATGTCTTCCTCTTAATTATCCTGAATCTTTGATGAGATAATGGATAGAGTATTGCATGTATACATGGAAATGTATATTGAGCCTTAAAATCTACTACAATTGTACTAACCATATAGTTTAGCATGACTTGGGGCTACATTTTTGGGCTTTCTTAAATGACTCCTTAGTGTATCATGTAGATGAGTTAAGGACATAATTTTAGAAATATTTAATAGTTTTCAATGCTGTAACAACCAGAAATATCTGTGTTTGCATAATCACCTTGTGACATTTCTATACATTAGATTATTCAGATTGTCGTCTCTCAAAACTAATCTCTATTAATTTGTAGGGGTGTCACAGGTCATTTATCTCAGCTAAGCAAAATGAAATTTCAGATAAATGAAATCTAAAGGCTTACTGGACTTACCCCTCAGTAAATAAAATTAAATGGGCATCTCAGGCTGAGCAACCTCATCCTTAGACCTACAGAGAGAAAGAGGGACAAAGTGTCATCACCTTTTGTCTTCCTTCTCCTACCCTGATATCTGAGAAGTTGTATATCTCCAGAGCCAAAGGCTACTGGCTCCTTTGGTTTCCTAGTTCAGGTGTTTGCGGTCCATATAAACCAGATTAGCATGGATATATTATTTAATTATTTTTTTTAAGCAATCCTGGTTTGTTGTGACTAAAAAGGCCTTCGACATGTCAGGTCAAAGACATAACAGTTGCCTCTGGGGCTGGAGCCAGTAATTTTTCAGCCAGTGTAACTGCAGCCAAGAGAAGATTGTGTCTATGTTAATGCTATGACTGTAAAGACTTAGCTCTAGGTTACCTTAATGCATAAATGGATTCATGTGTACAGATTAGAGTCTTTGTTAAATCTGTACATGGTTAGGCCTTAGGCTGTGACTAGGACTTGCAGCGTCAACATTTTACAGTGGAACATCCTAATTGAAACTGCAGTGGTCATAGGGAATTAACTTGATACAAGTTTTCTCACAGATTCTTTTTTGCCAATGTCTCTCAACTTTTTTGAGTATGGATTTACTAAAGAAGGATTGGGGGAACATAAAGCTACAGAGAGGAAGCACACTCTAATACCTCTGACTGCTGCACTGTGTTCTCCTGTATTATGTGATGTCGCTGCAGCCATGTGGCTCAGCCCTTCTCATTCAAAGGAGGCATTATTTGCTTTAATTTGTTGTGACAATGGTAGCTTATAGAAGTTGCAATATTTAAAGTGTCTTGGTTTTCTGGATAAATACAGATATTATTGCTCATTTAGTGGGCAAAATGGTTTCTTCAGCATCTTATTGTGTTTGTATGTTGTATGTTTGAATGTTTTGTTATTAATTTACTCTTTAGAAAGCCATAATGTTCTCTGTTATATTGTAAATGATAAATGTAAAAGAATTAAATGTTCTGAAGTGATAACATCCACCAAGGTAAAACTGTAATTCTGAAAAATCTCAGCTACTGCATAAAGATAGCCCATCTTTTAGAAATGTTTTTATTGTGTCCATGTTACTCATGACCAGAATTGCACCTTTGTGAATCTCCCAAATTTCAAGCAGTTTGGTTGCTACCCCCAACTAGGTCCAGTCAGGATGTTGAATTCCAGTATTTCAGTTCAGTCTTCCGTGAAACCTCAGGAGAGAATATTCTCAGACAAACTGATAGACAGTATATGGATGGTATTATCAGACAAACTGACAGAACTAAATGTTAAGGCAGTGGAACTCCAGTGGAATTAGAGTTGCTTCTTTCTGTAAAAGCACAGAGAGAAGAGGAGACTGTGGTTGTATTTTCTAAAATATCTTGTGACAGAACACTTTCAAAGGAAGATAGGAGGCCCGGGTTTGGACTTCCTTTTCTTCTGGAGTAGATTCAAACACACTTCTCCAATGAATGTAGTCTAATTAGTAGGTTTTTGAGTAGAGAAGGCATGCAAAGGAAACTGGAAAGCCTAAACCAGGCTTTCAGCAGTGGGAAGCAGGGGTTGATATTCAAAACCTGCCTGGATGCCATCCTGCACAATTTGCTCGATGATCTTACTCGGCAACGGGGAATTCGACTAGATGATCCTCAGAGGTCCTGTCCAACCCTGCCCCTTCTATGATTCTGTGATCATTCTAACAAAGAGAGAAAAAATAAGATCCAGTTACTACAAAAGAAAGTTAGCTCAAATGAAATTCAAAGCACGGTGAGAAGAATTAACCTCTGGGAAAAGATTTATTTAAGGACAGACCACGACATCTGTGAATCAAAATCTACGTGTCTCCAAAAGAGAAACAGTTGTCTATGAAAAAGTTAGAGGGTTGCCTTAGAAAAACTAAGCAAAACAAAACAAAACCTAATACTGCATGCATATGTTATGTGGGGTTTTGGAAGATGGTCTTCATAGATGTGAGCACATGAAAAAACAAACTTTCTTTAAAAACCTCAAAAGAGCCCAGCCCAGATTAGACAGCAGAAGTGAGGACTTAAATACTTCTTAAGAAGCTGAGCCAAAATTCTGGTCTACTCTGTGCTATTATGTGCTATTTTTCATCTCTCTGTTTATAGCTCCAAAGCACAGCTTCTTAAGAGAGATCAGTATTTTCAATTGTTTTCTTTCTAATGGGCAATTTTTTTATTCACATATTCAATTTGGCACAAGAGTTGATGTTGATCAGGACAATGCCCAGAAGAATGCACTATACTTTCTGTAAGACAAATCTGGACTGTTTTGCTGGGGTGGGTCTTTGTCAGCTCTTCCTGGATTCCTGAAAATACGTTGCATCAGGTGCCTTTCTTGAGCTCTGTTTTCTATCTTTCTTGAGCACAATAGTAAGTGCTAATTAGGTAACTCTCCTGCCTTCAAAGTGCCTTCCATGGAAGCGTTAATTTACATGACATGATCCAGAGCCATGTCCTTGTTATAGAATTTAATTATCATGATAAAAGTGTAGCTTACCCATATTTTGATTAGTTGACTTGGACTTAGTTACAGCTTTAATTATATATTTGACAAGAAAAATCTGAGTTTTGCTTATGGACTCACATAGGTTACTGTGCCCTCATTTTACAGAATGTATATATAGATTGCTTGCTATCATCCCAATTCTGCAGGCATCATGAAGAATTGAATTTTTGCCATCAAAGCCTCAGTAGTGGTAGATTGAATCCCATATTGTATTTACTTGAGTGGTATTGATCTTTCACTTTCTATTTCATTAGCTAGAACTCATTATTCACAGAGGCTCTCAATGTAATGATAAGCCTAATATAGTACTCACTGGCTTGTTATTATTTTGTGAGTGAGAATCTTTATTTTTAAAATACCCCAAAGCAAGCAAGAGAGAGAGAAAAAAATAACAATCACAATAGCAGATCTTAGTAACATAAAGGCAGAGTTTTTCACTACATAATCATCCATTTGTCATCTGCATTGCCACTGGAGATTCATGTTAATTATGCTCATTCATCTGAACCAGCCACAAGGGAAGTTCTCTAAACAGCTTAAGGCAGTCTGACTACAGAAGACACTCCCTGTATTCCTATCTGCACATTGTGTTGCTCACTTAACTTGCTGCCACTTGAGCAGTCAAAAGACTAGCACCTGCAAAATCAAATGGTAAACTAAATATGGTAACAAGACATGTATGCATTAAAAATGCCCAAATCCAGAGGACCTTTAAATGTGCAAGGTCTAAGATAAAAAACAATCTGTAATTTTAATTAAATGCTTGTATAGAAGCAAACATTAAAAGAATCTTAATGTTGTGCTGTCAAATGCACGAAACTTAGGAAATGTCACATTCCTAAGATATTATCTTCAGTTACATTGCCATGTTATGTTTTCTTTCAAAAAACCTTAATTCAGTTCATAGTATAAACATTATTTGTATATGGTCAAAACAACAATGCCTTCATCCTAGTTGAAATGGATGAGCTGTTTTTCATGAAATTTCATTTATAATCCCCAATACAATGATACGGAAAATGTCACCCTCACACCTAGTAAAGCTGTAACCAAGTGGATGCAAGATCTTGTGAAAAAAAGCACTGGGCAACCTTTAGAATTAGATAAAGGTTAGGCAGCCTTTTGAATACTTAGAAATTTGTGGCAAAAATGAACTTAACTTATGCAACCTTCAGTTATTCTTTTCTTTGTACGTGCTTGTGCTGCATATCTTAGGGAGCAAGAGCTACATAAATTGTAAGGGTTAACATCTGAATTCACAGTAATCATCTTACTGTGACAAATAGAACTTTCTTCCTGCGAGCAGGGGTAAAATCCACATTTTTCTTCTTATAAAATATAACATTCAAAGGAACTGCATCAGATAAGACAAATTAATTCAAATAAATTCACTTGAGAATATTCAGCAGAGTAGACAATAACTTACAACCCCAAAGACAAAATAAATAAATAAATAAATAAAAGTTTAACTATTTTTGGCTTACTGTCCTGGAAAATGTTAACACAGTATTGATTGTAGTTAAAGAAGTAGTAAAAAAAAAATATTTTCTAAAGCTAAATATGTCTTAAGCTATTTTTTCACATGCCTGACAGGTTGTCTTTGATCTTACTGATAAAACTGTCTTCACATTAGAGCTGATATCTTGTACATCAAGGACGTCAACCACAAAAAGGAGTGCCTTTTTGGGCTCATCAAAGACAGTTTTAAAAAGAAATGCTGTGGAAATGTTACTGAATCAGACAGCACTCCAGAGGAGGAGCCCCAGCTCTGTCTATATGAGACAACAGGCAAACTGCTGTCCTGGAGACAGGGCAGACACCTGCCTACTTTGGCATTGCCTTACTGTCTGACTGTCCCAACTTCACACCCTAGGGCTGGCCTGACCACTCTGCTCTGTCTTTTCAATGCACTGTCTGCATGAGGGCCTCAGACTGCTGACTCCAGTGTCAGTAAAATCAGAAGACATCCTCAGAAGCCACAGTCTTACAGCCAAGCCAATAGGAAAATGCATTAAGTTCATGGATGGTGAACTGTCTAGCAAATGGAGAACCTGGGTAAGGCAGAGAGTGTGCTGTGGGCAAAGGCAAATGTATTTTCAGATATTATAGCTTCTCTGTAGATATTTGACTGAAGGAGAAATTTTCTGCTTTTCAGTTTAGTCCATAATTCTGGAAGTTCTCCATAATTTTTCACTACATAGTGTTTTCTGTCATCTTAGGCCACCTGGCAGAATATATACAGTTTTGTGTAGCACTGTACACTTATGCAGATTAGTTTTTCGTAACAGCTCTATGAGGTGCCTTAGGTACATGGCAAATGATGCCTTAGATTTCAACAACATTCAAAATAATTTAGGATTATTTTTGAGAGCTTTTTTAATGAAGATCGTGGAAGGTAATTTTATTCCTTGGGTATAATGGTGCAACATAATACAGTATAATGCAACAACTATAAAGATAATTGTTGACAGGGTTGAATTTTCCTGATGGCATGATCAAAGTCTGTGAAATCTGGACTTGAAAAGCATTTCAACCTTCAATTAAAACTATGTTTAAACTTGATTTTTCTTTAATATAAACCACAGGCTAATGTGTTCTTACTGACCTAATTCTTCAACATAATTGTCCTTGAGAAGCAAGCAACGAGCTATTTGGACGGAATAAGCTCCACAGCACTTCTTCCATTTTGCAAAATATAGAAGTGAATTGGGTGTAGGTGCCCAAGATGCTGGCAGGGAGTAACAGGGCTCCTCTGTGAGGAGAGTCCGAGGCTGCCCCATGCCAGACACAGCCAGTTCCAGCTGACTCCAACAGCCCCACCACAGGGCACGGCTGGGCCCAGCATACACAGAAAAACAGCTTGAGGAAGAATCACAGAATGTCTGGAATAAGTTGGAAAAGACCCACAGGGATCATTATGTACAACTCCAGGCTCCACACAAGACCACCTAAAAATCAATTTATGTGTCTCCGAGCATTGTCCAAATGCTTCTTGAACTCCAACAGGATCAGTGCTGTGACCACTTCAGAAGAGGAGAAGAAGAAGGAGAAAGAGGAAAAGCTCAATGGAAAAACAGATATTCCCTGCAGCCCACAGAGGACCAGTGCTGGAGCAAAGGAAATAAGGAAGGAACACAGAGAGGAACCACAGAGAGCTGACCACAAGTCCTGCGCTGCCTATGGCCTCTCTGAATGGACTGAGCATTACCTGCAGTGATAACAAGATGAACAAGGGGAGTTTGGAGTGAAGTTGAGTCAATGAAAAGGGGAGCAATCGTGTATTCCATGCATGTGTAAATGTTTCTTCTTCTTCTTTTTTTTTCTTTTTTTGTTTGTTTCCTTATACCCAGTTGAGTAATTATATTAAATGACAATAAATTAATTTTATTTTTCCCATTTCCAGTCTTGTTTTGCCCAAGATGGCAATTGGTAAGCAATCTCCCTGTCTCAACCCATGAGCTTCCTCATTCTTCTTCTTCCTATATTGTCCCCTGTCCTGGTGAGGCAGAAGGTGGAACAAGTGACTTGATAGAAGTTTTGCTGCCACCCTGCACCAACCCACCAGAAAAAGTCAACATAGACTTGTTATTTGTAGGTTTGTGCCTGGTGTGCTTCGCAAATAAGCACAGAGAGTTGGCATCAACATGAAGATCTTTTAATTAAATAATTCAATAATTCTGCAGAATATGGTGCTTGGTGATCTTTCACAAAGCAAGCACACCTCTGACTTGAATCACCATTATTTATACACAGCTAACTTGTGAAACTCTCTCTCTGGCTACTTTTGATTGGTTGCGCACTTATCTTTAGAGAGTGTGTGTTACAGAGTACCAGTGAAGGGAGAACACAAAATCCCACATTTGAATATATTAACATATTAAAAAACACACCCAATGGACTCATGGACAAAAATGCTCTAGTAATGTGCAGAAAAAAAAGTGTTAGCAAAATACAGATATTGCTGTGAAGAATGTGGGTGAAAAACTCAAAAATATCCTTGTGTGTTGGAAAACACAAAATCAAATACCTGGGTGCCAGATGTTTGTGTAACTGTGGACTCCATCTGTAGCACACATTTTCACGCCATATGCTACTTTATATCAAATGGTGGTATGATTACACAATAAATTTATGGAAAGACAGGTGTGTTACCATCTTTCACTGCTCTTCTTTATTCTCTCATCTCTTTGTCGTTACTGAAAAATAAATTCTGTGGACAACTATCTTTATACAGACTGTATTTCCCACCTCCCCCCAGCAAGAGGGCCACTAAAAAGTTGGGCTCTAAGAAGTTAATGTCCAGATATTAACCACTAATTATTCTAATAATTCTACCAATCACTGTTCTGCATCTGCATGGTGTTTCATTTTAGGGGACTAGCATTAGTGTTATAATTACACTTTCACACATTTTAATTTCGCAGGCTAGAACAAAACTACATTTAACCTTATAACATAAATATGTTACATATAAACAGAGAAGTTTTGATCTCATAATGCTTTAAGGAGACAAAATAGTGACAAAAATTCAGCAGTAGTAAGTGTTTTTTTTTTTTTTTTTAATTTATTTGTTTACAAGACAGTGGAAACAATGATATTGCAAGATTTCATCATTTGTGTTAGTTGAATTGCATACCTGTTTTCTTATGACAGTCCTTACAACCTGGCCATCTTTTCATTACAGAGACAAATTAGCTAATAAAAAAAAAAAAAAAAAAAGTTGACAAATTATACAAATTTTACAGTTATTTTGACTGCAGACTGTGGTTTCTCTCATTGTCAGGTTTCACTCATCATATACCTTCTTTGTGATCTCTTAGTTCTGACTGGAACTGTTTGGATCAAATATAACTGAGAACACCAGGATTTCGCTGATGTCATCAGTGTTTTGGGATTGTCCGTACATACAATTTTGATACACCTGAGATCTTAAATCACCATTTAGACCTGAGTTCTCCTTCCTCCCGCAGGGTCCTGGAGTGTCCTCATATTCATGGCTGAGGTGAGCATACATTGACTTTCATTCATGAGGTCCCCTAGTCCTCATTTAGTGTCTTACTGTTCTGTAGCAATGGCAATGTTGAGTCAAAGTGGTTTGTGTTGTGCAAAGCAGAAGCTGGCATTTAATACAATTCTTTGTCTTTCAGAAAGCCTCCTAATATTCCTGGAATATTGATTTGATTCTTGTTCTTTCACTTCATAAACTGGATAACCTCATTTAAGTCAGTTTATGTATAGTGCAATAAAAACAGTGTAAGTGAGAAAAGAACACAGCTGCTGGGTTATTATTTTAGCTATCGTTTCAAAGAAGGCCAAGGGATAAAGTCTATATACCTTTTAATTTAAGTTTAGTTCACATCATTCTTCAGAACTTTCTTTGGCTATGAATTGCAGAACACAGGAACAACATATTCTATCAAATTGCATGTCAGTCACATTTATTTGGAAAAAAAGAATTATTATTCTTTATTTATTATTCTTTTAAAAAGATATTATATATACTTTTATACTTTTTATATATATATACTTTTATACTTTTTATATATATATAAATATATATATTTATATATATATATATATCTTGAGAGTCTTACAGAAACCTGAACACAGTCCAGACCATGAACAATGGTAACTGGAAAGGTTTAGGACCTTACCAAATAAAATAAGGATGAAATTAGCCACAGGCACAATTCAGGTTTTTATTGTATTAAATTCAAGTATATCGTTTTAGACATGAATAATATTCTGAGTGTGATGGGGAAGACTGCCTCCCTCCCCCTGAAAACACTGATTACCTTCAATAGGCTTCTACGTGCCTTTCCATTCTGCCTGTCAGCCTCCTCTAGCGTGTCTGGTTCCTTTCTTTTCCTTTGATTCTGTCCATTAAGAGATTGATTTTAGGTGGAAAAAAAAAAAAAAAAAAAAGAAAGTTCAACCTGTATGTCTGTTGACTGATAAAAAGTGGAGACAATATTAGTCTCCCAATGGGAAAAAAAAAAAAAAAATAAAACAACAACAACAACAGTGTAAACTAGTATTTAAATTTTTCTCTATTTTGTAGTGCAAGATCCTCCAGCACTTTATTTATGCCACTGTATAGTGGTAAATAGAGCCACATGCCAACAACACTCAGATGTCTGTATGTAGATAATACAATTTGAGACATTTCAGATTTTTTTTTCTGAATGTAGAAACATGACAACAGATTCAATTATAGTGAAAATTACAGTGACCAATAAAATACTATGAAAATACGCTCTCAGTGTAAATGTTCTCACTAGGATCCTCAACCAGTCATACCTCATTGTACCATACCAGGTACTAGTTTACCACCCTTAGGCTTTTGGCAAATGTTTTAAGATATGCCTCTTGACTCTGTTGGGCAGTGTCTACAGTGTTAGGCTATGTACAGAAATGTTGTTGTTTCACAAAGCTTCTGTTTAGTTTAAATCAACTGCTGTTCTGTCCTTGTTTTGAAATGCCCAGCTTGAGTCTTGTCTCCCATATGGCTTCTGGAAACATTTTCCCAGAACCACAATAAACAGTCTGAGACATCTGATGTAGAAACTGCTGTTATCTTTGATATGAGTAACTTTATGTCTTCAACACTCCGAATGGCACAAATTTAGATATAGCTAAAAAAATAAAATAAAAATGATATGCCTGTGTGGAATTTTAATTTCCTCAATATAGCTCTTAAAAGTCTTAGAAGAATCTTGTCTCCTTGGTTAATTCAACAGTACTCCTTTCCCACGTAACTACATCACTTTTAGTGCAAATACTTGAGTGTGTATATTTCAATTTATATTGATGCAGGACTGGCAGCTGGAAGACTATCACTGACTTTAATGGGAATTGATTAGTTCCTGCTGGCACTTATGCAAGTGAAATTCAATTGCTTGAATGTGTGCAGAAAATGATCATAAACATGATGCAAGTGTAGCAGAAAGGCGTTCATTTTTTAATCTGAGTCAATGTTTGTGGAAATAAACATGCCACACTTGCTGCATCCTGGAGAAGATACGGGAGGTAGAGGTTACTGTGTAAATCTGTTTGGAGAAAATTTAAAAGATAGCCTTCAAGTTTACTAGGATCTAGTTTACTAGCATCACTTGAATATTTGTTCAAATTCATTATCATTTGGTATTGTCATTTGCTATGTCATTTGCTATGTATTATTGATTGTGTTGAAGGCTAGTGCATTGTCCACTTTCTCCATTGAATCTCATTGTGCTTATTGGATCAGACTCAAAACTTACATCTACACTGGCATGGAATTGCATTGGAGATTGTTGCCTGGCCACAGGAGAGCTACAGCTTTTGGACAGCATGGATACTTTGAGCTCAATTATCTTAATTTGCTCTGCTGGCAAGGGAACTAATAAGAGCTGTTAATTCCTTATTTGATATATTCCATGTTACATTGTGTGCTTTTCTGATAAAGATTGCCCCTCTGCAGCAATTTGAGACACTTCTAGAATGAGTGAAAGAGAATTCAACTTGTCATATTTTTAACCAAATTATATGTTCTTTTCTGCAAGTTAGCACTTCAGTGTAAATAAGAGGATAGGATGGCATGACTCACTAGCCTCAGGATTCATTACTTAAATCCATTTGTGTACTTTTATAATGTAGTGTAATTTCTGAAATGCTTATAGCTTTTTTAGCTTTGTGCTTAAAAAAGATGCTTATATAATTCAAATTAAAATGAGAGACCACATAAAAAGAAAGGTTAAAACAGCACTATCAAAAGACTATATCTTGCAATCCTTCCCATACTCATCATGGTTGTTTTCTCCAAGTAAGATTTAAGAAAAAAGCTTCTTAACTTCGCTCTGAGCCATTACCACTATAAATAACTGAGCATAACTGAGCATAATCTCTTGGGTCTTGCATCTCTTTCTTTATTTTTCCCAAATATCTTGGCTTTATTTTCCCCAAATATCTTGGCACTATATTTTGTCCCCTATTATTTGTTTTTCATTGCAGAAAACACTGGTAGTCCAAAGCTATATTCTTTACACATACCAATATGCTTGGGGAAGTCTGTAAAGCAAGTGGAACATGTGAGGTGTATATCACAGGACCTAACATTTATTCCTCTTTTACTGAGGTTATAGCCCTGACCACAGTCAAATAAAAGCTTTGCTTCTGACTTCAGTGAGGCCAAGTCTTTCTTCTCTAGGGTGTATCAAGAATGCTAGAGTAGTCATGAGATTGTGTTACCTTTGGTATGTAGTATGTAGTAGCAGGTGTACTATCTTTAGATTAGAAAGAACATCTACGTTGGCCAAGAATGGGAATTTTGCTATGTATTGCTACAGTGGGGGATCACACGTGGTGTTCATTCCCATGGGCATTTTGTTTGTTCCTGATGATATTTTTCTTATTTAAGAAGGTCCCATTTTGGGTGGTAAATACAAAATAAAATGAACACTAAAAAAAATGGAAATATTACATGTTTTGGCTTAGTATGTATGGTATACCTTTGAGAGAAAGTGAGTGGTTCTCTATTACTAATCTAAGAAAAGTGGCATTGTGAGTGTGATGTTTTTAAGAATACAGAAATTAATTTCTGTTGTGACCTGATGAGTGGGTCGTAGCTTGAACACACAAATTCTTGACTTCTGAATACAGCCAGCTCTATATACTTCTATTGTTTAAATTATTACACATGACAGTTTTGAACTAGATATATACTTTGCTACAAAGAATAACCTGGAGTCAGTTTGCATGCACATTTCTATTGAAAGCTAATGAAAAAGCTGTTAACTAATTTAGTCTAATTGTAGCTTTGTTGTGTTAAAACTAACAATTCAGCTTCTGCCCTGAGTCTTTTAAATTATAATTTCACCCCTACTGAGTAAGAGTATAATTAAAAGCTTTTAGGTTCTCATTGTGCATGCTGCTAAGTGATGTTGTTCAGTTTATCAGGACTCAGTTTTCACTTGATTTAAATAGAAAAAAAGGGAAAACAACAGAACAACATATTTTCACTTGCTTTTTTATGCCACTTGTCTTGAAAATTATTCTGACTATTAATTTGATTATTAAGTAAACCCCATGAAAATCAGAAATACAGAAATATTTTCTTATAACTTTAGTAGTACTTTTTTATGTTTAAAAAAAAAAGAGAAATGAAAATATAAACAATGCATTTTCAAACAACATGACTTGTAAAATTGTACATAGGGTCCTGCATCCCATACATATCCATTGTCTGAAGAGTTGAGAATAAGTAGATATCATTTTTGATTTTTGATATTGTTTTGTGCTTTTTTTTCTGTTTTTTTTTTTTTTTTTTTTTTTTAATAGTGCCATTTTTGTTGTTGCTTTATTGTAGCTTTTATTTATTTATTTATTTGTTATGGCTGACAGTGGATGAATGTTGGAACTTAATATAGAAAACTTCTTAAATAGCTTGTAACAAGGAAAACCACATCTTCATATTTAGTAGTGTCCAAAAGACCTTGCAAAATGCTTCTGGTGTCCTTCCAGCCTTGGTCTGTTATCTCTAATTTCATTCTGTTAGGAATGCTAACAGACATCTCAGTAAGTTTAGAAAGTCTGTGAAGGGAAACTAGGAAACATTTGTAAGCCTTTATTGCCAGTCAGAAAAGTGTTACTTTTTCCTGTCTTTTCCCTAGCTACAGGTAGGGATTATTTACTGCTAATTTTAAGCTGCTTGCTAACACTTAAATTAAAACTCTGCAGAGACTTTTTTTTTTTTTTCTTTTTTTTTTTTCTTTTTTGTGCTTGAGTAGTCATTTGACAACTCATGAAGTGGCAGGTGAATACTGGCAATACTGAAGACTAGGTGTTGTCCAAGGGTGAATGCAATTGGCAGGGAAATCAAGCAAATTTGCAACTAAAACAGCTGCTCATGACATGCTGTACTTAAAGTAAATGAGCCTTAGGGTGGCTTATTCTGTTGATATGAGGAGCCAAGTGCAAGCTTGCTCCAAGAGCAATGCCACGCTTTTCTCTGGAGAGGACTAGGGGAAAATGGAAGGGAGGTGAGAGGAGAAAAGGACACAGGGTCTCAGAAGCCAGGGTTTTGAAACATCAATGGCCTGATTTTCAGACTTTAAGAGTACATCTGTGCTAACAAAATTAATGGTGTCAGAGAATGGGAATGAACACTAGAATGCTATTGTCTGTAATGTTGCATTTTTAGCATGGTCCTTGACTTGAACTTGGAGTGGGCTAATTAGTGTTCTTCCAAACAATTCCTAGGCCTGATCTGGAAGATAGCATATGCCAAAATCTATCTTGGATGGACCAAACTGTTTTGAATTTGAGAGTTTAATTATATGGATATGGGCTGTTCTATGCCAGTTGTCCTTAGGTCAGCTAATAGGTTCAGACACCTTGTGTATTATTCATGTAGGAACAGCCTAAGAATCTAAATAAAAGCTGATTCAGGGATTTGAACTGGAATTTTCAACTTTGGCATAATACACTGTGAGATATTATGCATGCTTATGCAGTGTAGGTATACACATTTTGGGTAATAATGCTAGATTTGCTTGTAGTCAAATGGAGGCATGTTTAAATGGCTTAGATGAGCTATCCAGTTTCAGATAACTTAAATGATTAACTATCAGTCTGTTGTTAGTCCTAGGCTACCTCTGGGATGTTCCTGGAATTAGCTGTGAGAGTGTTTGATTTTCCTTTTTTTTTTTTTTTTTTTTTTTTTTTTAAACATCCACTGTAGTCCTATCACAGTGAGAATAAATGAAATGTTGTGGAGGTACCTGAATGATTTGTTATAATCTATCAGTATTCTAGTTATTTGGGATCACACAAACACCTCTCTTACACTGTGGATTATCATCCAGGTCTATCACCCTACATTCTGACGTCTCTTCCCTATCTATGTAACAGACTTCCAGAGGTAAGCAATGTCCTGTCTAATTCAGCCATTGAGGGTGGCTGTTTATCAGTAGCCCAGATACTCTTGCCTCTCATCTTCTGTTGTTTCCTGTGTAATTTTTGCTGTGTCGTCTTCAGCATTTCTTTCCCCATCCAGCAACAATCTTTTATCTGCAGCTTCAGCCTGACATTGATATACTCAGATGTGGGCCTGCCTCATCCCTGGTTTCTCTAACTATCCCCCCCCCCCCATCTAGTTTGTCATCTTTCACTGAGCACTTCTCATGACTTTTCTTTGTGCTGACTGATGATGACAGCCTCTTCTCTGTCACCTCCTTTCTTCTCTTCTCTAGGCTCCAGATTGATTTTGGACACAGGCTAGTGACAGAGTTAAAAACAAAAGATGCTTCATAAATTTCTGTGCCTATTTACACTTACATATAATTCAGCTTTCCCACTGGGTCAGTAGAACTGGCACTGATGTGTTAGCAGCAAGCAACACAGGTTGTCTTGCTGTCAAGGCAGTTATAAGGGTGAGTTTACAGAGCTTGGAACTGTAAAGAAAACATCTTTTTGCTTGACACTTAAGCAAAACTGAGTTGGAGTAGTTGGGACATAATGAACATAGAACCTCTGTGAGATGCCATTTTTAGAGCTACTTTCCAAAATAAAAGTATGCTTTAAATCCATGGCTCTGTTATTGTCTGCATTTAGACTCTGCTCTCTCAAAGGTAATTTTACAAGCTGCAATAAAGCACTTCCCAGCATGTAACATTACTGTTCAAGTGTAGCTGTTACTTTTTATTTTTCAAG
Source organism: Aythya fuligula (assembly GCF_009819795.1). NCBI lineage: Eukaryota > Metazoa > Chordata > Aves > Anseriformes > Anatidae > Aythya > Aythya fuligula. The sequence goes on from NC_045561.1 coordinate 67,019,364, forward strand.
TGGAGTTGAATGATTAGTAAAGGACCAGGAATTTAAATTGCCTCATCTCTAGTAAATGTTAACACATGCCTCATATGGCTCTCAGAAAGTCTGCATTATCTGGCAAGTGAACTGTATGTATACATATAATTATGTCAACACATTTTCCCCAGTGTGATTCATGGAGATTTAGTGCAATCACTGGAAGTTTTTTTGATGACTATCCTCACTGTGAGTTGCTTAAACATCCGCCCATCTAGTTGTGAGTCAAATTCAGTGGCTATATAGGGATGTGCAGTCCTATGCATGGTAAACGTTTGCTAAAATACTCATTGTATGAGCTGGTCACCTCTTGCTTCTGTCTTATATTGTATGCTTTTTCTGACTGTAGCCATGATTCGTTTCTTCAGAAATATTTATTCCTTCAGCTCTGTGTATTTGTGGAAAGAGTTCTAAAGAGATGGCTATTAAATTATACTCATGTATTTTCTGCACTTAGTCATTACATAAAGTTTTTCTACATAAATCTTTCAAAAGCCATGCTAGCTTTGCAGATATGAAAGACACCTTTTTTTTTTTTTTTTTTTTTTTTTTTTTTTTTTTTTTTTAGCGCTGTAGGTGGAGCTGTTCATATTACAGTAACACATGGATGAGCTACAGCTGCCCAATCTAGAAAGGCAGATACCTTGGGAGCCCAACTTGGATGCCTGTATGTAAATGCATGCAACACAGGAAATAAACAAGGGGAACTGGAGACTGGAGGTGTGTGTAAGGTTGAAGGGCTATGATCTCCTTGTAGTTACTGAGACATGGTGGGATAGCTCTCATGACTGGAATGTGGCCATGGCTTTGTGCTTTTTAGAAAGGACAGGCTGTGGGAAAGGAATTCACAGGTGGCTTTGTGCTGCTGCACATGTTCCTGAGTTAGAGATAACGAGGAAACAAGCGGTAGAAACAAAAACTTGAGCAAGGTTGAGATAAAGTAAATTGGCTAGTGTTAAAGATGAGCTTTGGGCAGTGTCTAATTCCTGTCTGGCTTGAGGTGCGTCTCTGAGGGTCTCCAACCAATTGCATGACAGATTCGGGCGCGTGGCCAGCGCATGGGGCTATGGGGAAAGTATATGTAGTAGTGAAAAAGGGCAATAAATGTCTCCTGTTCAAGAGCCATAAGGAGTCTGTCTTCACAGTTCTGTCCCTTCAACAAGTTAGGAAGGTGAGGTGGTGGAATTGCTCTTTATGTGAGTGAGCAACTGGAATGTATGGAGCGCTGCCTAAGGGAGGACGAAGTATGGGTCGAGAGCTTATGGGTGAGGATTAACGGGCAGTCGAGTGGGGGTGGCATTGTGGTGGGTGTTTACTACAGGCCATTGGATCAGGAAGAGGAAGTGGGTGAGGCCTTCTACAGGCAAGTTGCCTCCTGTTTGCAGGTCTTGGTTCTTATGGGGAACTTTAACTACCCCAGTATTTGCTGGGAAGACAACACAGCTCAGAAGAAACAGTCTAAGAGGTTACTGCAGAACACTGAGGATAACTTCTTGATGCAGGTGGTAGCCAACAAGGAGAGGGGCGCTGCTAGACCTGGTACTAACAAACAGAGATGGTCTAGTTGGAAACATTAAGGTTTAGGGCAGCCTTGGCTGCAGTGATCATGAGATGGAGTTCAAGATCCTGCGAGGAGGAAGCAGGGCAAGAATAGGACTGCAACCCTGGATTTCAAGAGAGATAACTTTGACCTCTTCAGGGACCTAAATAGAGGAATCCCCTGGGCCAGGGCCCTAGAGGTAAGGAGGGTCCAGGAGAGTTGGCTAATATTCAAGCACCACTTCTTCCAAGCTCAGGATCAGTGCATCCCAATGAGAAGGAAGTTGAGCAAGGGGGTGGGCAAGGAGCTTTTGGGAAAACTTGAACAGAAGAAGAAAGTGTACATGATGTGGAAGAAGGAGCAGACCACTTGGGTGGAGTATAGGAACATTGTCAGAGAATGCAGAGATGCAATGAGGAATGCCAAGGCCCAGTTACAATTAAATTTAGTGAGAGACATCAGGCATAACAAGAAGGGCTTCTTCAAATACAGCAGCAGCAAAAGGAAGACTAAGGAATAAAAAATGAAAAATAAAAAAATAAAAAATAAATTGAACCAAGGGAGGCTTCATCGCCATATGAAGAAGAACTTCTTTATGGTTTGGGTGACAGAACACTGGAACAGGCAGCTCAGAGTGGTTATGGAGTCTCCTTCTTTGGATTGATACTGAAATGCTATCTAATTATAGCTACATCTGAAGGAGTATATTTTAAGTAAATAGCAAGGATAAGGCTGGAAACAAAGCCTCAGAAAAGAGAAGTCATACTTTATCACAGATGATAAGCATATGAGGTAATTACTGTACATATACATAGACTAATAAAAAGAAATCAGTGAGCTCTAAACAAGAATCAAAGCTGGAATGTGAAGGAAAACAATTAGAGTAGAAAACTAGTTACACACTTCTTTTTACAGAGAGGTGATAATCACTGGAAAGAACTACAAAGTGTTTTGTGTCTTGGTGAATTCAGCTGAAGACTGCTTTTTAGAAAAGATTGATTTAGCTACAACAGAAGCATGCTTTAGTCAAATAGAAATTGCTAAACTAAGGAATCTCCTGCACTTGTTTTATTGAAGGGGGAACTGAGGTAGTTTGTTTCCACGTTCTTAATTTCCTAAATGTGCTTATGAAAGGTGGACAGAGAGACCCTTAAGTAAGGGAGTTTGTTTGTTGAGTATGGGATAGGAAAGTGCAACAAACTGGCACTTGCCTGTTCTGAAGTGAAAGCTCTAGTCAAATTTTGGCATTAGGTATAAATTGGAGTTTCTTTCTCTTTTTTTTTTTTTTTTTGTATTTTTTTTTTTTTTTGTCTTGCGACGTTACAGATATTGCAACACATTGGTACATAAGCTAACACTAAAAATACATCTCATACACTGGCCTAGCTAGTGAAGACCTAAGGTATGCAATAACTATATCTCTCTCCCTTTCTGCAATGAGATTATCTGTACCTTTGTGGACTAACATTGTAAGGCAATATCTTCTGAATAACAGTTGGTAAAGTGGGTGCTCCTAAGGCATGAGAGTGGTCCAGGAGAAAACAGTAGAAAGTTAATATTAAATAATTTCTACAATATGTAGTACCTATACTGGCCTATACTGTCCAGCAGTATCCCGAAGTCTGTAATAGTTAAGCAATGACTGTGGTATGTATGATTAAATGCATCTTTGAGGGCAGTGTCTGGAGGCTGTTTGCTTGGCCTTTACTTGTCAGTTGGTTATTATCCCAAGTAAAGAAGTTATGATTGCAGTTGAAAATTATTCTTTGCTGATTGAACTAACAGAGAGAAAAGCAAGACAGGCACATACACTGAGGCTGGCTATGACTCACCTGAGGGCACATTAGTTGGCATGAGTCTTCACAGAAGCAACATACGTGTCACTCTACAATACCAGTGAAACAAGCCCAGAAGCCATAATTTATACTACCATAAATTGTGATTTCTGAATTTGATTCCATGTGTGTTCCTTCACAGAAATATGAAGGCCATGATCTTTCATTTTATTGCTAGTGAGCTCATTCAACAAGCAATTTCTATTAATTTCTCAAGGTGTAAGAAATACAAGCACACAGCATTGCACAGACTTATTTTTAATGCGATACATAGTAGATATGAAAATTAGTCTGATTTCTTTTTGCAAAATGTGGACATCCCCAAAACAAAATTTGGCCTTCACAGGTAAGGTCTGTAAAGATGCCAGATTTTCCCTGCCACCTGTTTGTGAAATTGGAGACTACTAATTACATCCCTCTAACATGTTGTATTTCAGTTCATCTGAAAGATCAAGGTTCTCTTCATCTCTTCACATAGCTGATAATTACAAAGATAAATAGAATACCTCTGCTCATCACCCCTCCGCATCTGTTAAATATTCTGTCACTTTTTAGACCTCCATCTCTGAATCAGGATTTCTTAGCATTAAGCATGAATGTCAAATGCCTTCATGCAAACTGAAAATGAAAACTGAAAAAATACAGAAGAACCAGAACAACTACTGCTGAAAGATTAAAGTGAAGGTGAAACCATGATATCAAACTAATTCCAGTAATGTCCTTTGGTAATAGAATCTAGTGACCAAGGACTTGACCATTCCAAATATCAAATGAAAAATAATTGTTCACCTGTTACTGAAATATTAATCTTGATATTCTTCTTATTACAACACTTCTGAAAGCAATATCCAAGAGTATAATATCCATATACATTTAATCTTTGTTTTATAAGTTGATAAAACATGAAACTAAAGTATGAAGACATTAAAAATTAGCATATTTATTGCAGTTTTTATGAGACATACTGCTGCAAAACACATAAAATCCTCTAGGATAAATCTACATCTGGTGCTGTCTTGATAACTGTTGAATTTACAATGGTGTAATATTTATACAGGTTTTTTTAAAGAAATGGTTGAAGTGTAGAGGTTTTATTTTTGTATGAGATATACTCTGTCATTTGCTGCTGGAAGCTACTGGTGCAGTGCATCAGTGTGAAAGTAAAATATGTCTATGCCTGCAAGAGTGTTAATTTTTAGAAGTGAAATATCCCATTCCTATCATTCGTTTTCTACTTCAGTTTATTTTTTACCAGTTGAACAAACTTAACTTGAATATTTTTAATTGGCCCAAAGCACCAAACGTTTTGCCGCTCATATACATCAACCCTACCTTAAAATATTCACTGTCTTTTTTTTTTCTTCTTGAGTCTCCTTTACTGTTTTAAACAAAAGGATATTTTCTGGACTATGGTAAAATTGTCAGAGTTTTGGAATATTATTGTTACTTTAATTCCCAGTAAAACCTCAAGTTTTGCTAGAAATTGGTACATAGCATTATGTCTCAACAGTCTTTCCTCACCTCAGTCGGTCCAAGGATGGTCAGTTTGTGGCTACTACAACATGCTTGCTCAAGTGTAGCAGGGTAGTGCACAACAGTGTCTGTCCTGCTGTGGCAATGATCTGATGTCAGGAAGTGTAACATTTTGTAAAAATCCTAGTGTAGCATTTTGAAAAGACCAAGTCCTATTGAGGACATTGCAAGGTAATCCAGATGCCTTGCTTTATTATTCTCTCCTGTCTTCTAGTATGGAGTTCCTTCTCTCCTCAGACCTCTGGAAAGCGTTCTGCATATCTTGGTCATAAATGATATTGACCACATGAGCCAGAATTTCTGGCCATATTTTTCTCATCAATAATGATAATAACTTAAAATAGTAATTAGGTATGGATCACATAGTGACACACTAGTTGGTGTTAAGCTGTGGAACTAAGTTGCAGTTTCACTAATGTCAATGGATTGATAAAAGTTTATTTTGGGACTTGCTCTGCATATGATTTGTTTTGTAGAAAGAAAAAAAATTACATGATTTCATTGTTTTTCTGACTAGTTGCAAAGGAGTCTCTTCTGTCAAAGTAAAAACTAATTTCCTTGACTACCAAAGTATTCTATGCATCAGAGAGCTGAGACTTAAGCTTATATTCAGTGGAATTTTATAAAGAACATCAAATATTTTTTTTAACCTTCTGAAAGACAAAAAGATGGAGAAAATTAATAGAATGGATATTTTTTGTTGATGGCCAGAGGAAGCTGGGTGAGAGCCATATGAAGATTAGCTAAAGAGAATGAGAGCAGGCTTCTTTAAAAAGTGACCACTTGGCATATGATGGATGTTAAATATTATTGTAACTTTGGCTCTTCTATTATGTCTGAGACCAGGAAATGAAAGGTAATCACTTACTAGAATATTCACCTTATTTTTGCACTAAAGCTTTAAGCTAAAACATATTCAAGTAAGCCTCTAAAATTTAGAATGCAAATCACTGATGAACTTTTAAACCTTTGAATTTTGCCAATAACTAATCTCGACAGTGCTATTATAAAGAGGGGAACCATACCAGATTTGTTTACACAGTTCCTCTGTGATCTACTGACTTTGAATGTAATTATCATTTCAGAATTAATATCTTGTCACTGTGTATATGACTCTCACCCTGTTGCTTTCTTTGGTCTAATGAACCCAGTGTACTTCTCAAAAGCTTTTCTTTTACACAGGAAGTCCAAAGGGACCTACTACTTGTTCTTTTGTATTAATTTTAATTCTTTATCAATTGAACTTACAAAATTAATATGCCTATCTATTCATAATGTAATATCTCGAATAACATCCAGTTAGTCAGGTTTTCCACTTTGGTTTCTGTACAGTTATTAGCAATGAACACTGAATAACAACCCCATACTGACCTATGTATACTGTGCTCTTAAACCAGCTGCCTGTCTTTCAAGTTTATATAGAATCACAGCTGGAGACCATTTTGAAAAGAGAATGCTTCATAATTGCACCAAATGTACATACTGCTTCTGTTTCAAATATATTTATATATATATATTTACTTGAGATGTTCAATCAGCTGTTTTACTCTAACCATACTAAAGACTTTATGAATTTTTATTTTCATGAACTGATTTTCACCTACAGTGGACTATGCCTGCAGAAGTTCTAACATGGAATAATGTTAGAATTTTGATAAGTATTTCAAGGATAAATTCAGGAGCTTTCAGACTTGTCAAGAATGTGGGCCATATACTATTTTGTTCATTCTTTTTTTTTTTTTAATTTTGTTTTTAATTTTATTTTAGCTTAATTGTAATTTGGTAAACTAGCTTCACATCTTGTTATTGAACGATATTTTCTGCTTGTTGTTGTTTTTTTTTTTAAATCCTGCCTTGTTGTCTACTTGTCTCATATTCATATGACATTTAGATTTTTTCATGCCCCCTTAGCATTATTGAAGACTTTGTTGATCTTTTCTATATTATTACTTCAACAATGTTCACTAAAATGAGTCGAAAACAGATGCAGATCAGTGCCTCTTTTTATACTGGTATCCCCTGTGGTTTGACAATATGATTTCATCTCTCAATAGCTGAGATTTTAGTTTGTTAATTATTTGGCTTCCAGATACAGTTTTGAAGTCTACCTGAAACTCACTGAGAAAGTCTTTCATATATGTGTTTCTTAGAGATTCCCCAGTTTTTCCAAATCTTATTTACTATTTCAATTTTTTATTTATTATTTCTATTTTATAGAATTGCAACAGTTCTTTAGTCAGCCCTATACACTACAAAAATGAAACATTTTTAAACACATGTAAAGAATGACACACGTTTGCAGATGTTATTCAAGAACTTGTTTTTAGCTTAAAAAAAAAAATTAATAGGAAAAGTAGCTCGAAGTATACAAGTTCTGAGATTCAGCTGTTTACCGTACATTAAAATGTTGTTAGAGCAGAACTCATCAGTTATCAGTTAATTTTCTCCGAGTCCTTACAGTTTCATGGAACTTTTACAATTATCCAGTACAGATTCTGTGTTGCTTGGGAAATCCTCACAACAACTGATTTTTGGTAATTACAGGAAAAAACAAACATCAGATATTATAGCAGGATGGAGATGGTAGCAATTCAAACCAATAGTGATTTTGGATTATGAGTAGCATTACTGAAGAACAGTTAGTCTGTTATCTCCAAAGTTGTAAGATTCATTAATAAATAATAATAAAAAGTATACTGAAATAGAAAAGCAGTTGTTTTATCCTGAGCATGATCTTGTCACTTATCCTTTGAACATGATAATCCATCTTCAAAAACTCTTCTCAGCTCTATAGCACCATTAAAGCAATTCTGAGAAGTAGTGAAAACAAAAATAACTGATGAGGCCCTTCAGTGTTACGGCTTTAAAACACTTAAAAAGAATGAGCATCAGCAGGATGATTACTTCAGCCAAGCAGATTCCCTTTGTGTCACATATATACAGTTTCTGTAGATACAATCAGACTGAGTTACCTGTGATCATTTCTTTTCAAGGTTCAGTGAATGCAGTGAAACAGGAAGTTAAATTCCCTGAAACTGTTTTCTTCTGGGAAAGAAAATAAATCTGTAAGGTTCATCAAGGTTTTATTGTTTGTTGGAAGGAAAAGTGACTGTAAATGATAAAAACAAACAAACAAACAAAAAAACTGTTTTCAGCACAGTTCTTTGTACTACAGGCCTTAGACATTAATATTTTTAAGACTTTTTAAGACTATTTATCTTGTGAAGCAAAGTTTGAAAGTGAAATTTCAGCCTAAGTTTATTATCTACGAAGTTTATTAACTATTGTAGCTATAATCTCTGTAATCAATCAAATATTAAACATCACTAAAGAGTTTGTCAATAAGCCAGAATGATGTGGTGCTATTCTCATGTAGTAGAGTGTTAGCAAACATGAAATAAGAAGTAATCTTGTACTAGTGGAAAACTGGATGAGTTGACAATAATTTCCTTTCATTCCTGTTACTTGTGAATATACTTTTTTGGCTACAATTGTGACTGTAGTCCTAATAAAAAGTAGTTGCATTGCTGATATTCCTCAAAATGGACAATGCTTTTTATGTAGTATAAAATGTTATACAGCTATGTTTCACAGTGTGATAAGCGTAGTAATGGAATAGATCCAAAAGCAGAATGACTCTCTGGTTTAAACCATACCTTTAACATTTTGGTTGTGAGCAGGCTACCCATTTTGCTCACTCTATTATGAGTATTTATTTAATGGACCATTTATAAAAGCATACACTTAATAAGGAACGAACTTGGTTTGCAATCTGTGTTTTGGTAGTTCTTGTTTCTCACAAACACAGTGCAGCAATCTGAAAATAGGTTGTGAGAGTACAAGAAAATGTAATTCCATTGTTCCTTTAAAAGGATCAAGGTTAGTTCTGTAATAGGTGTTAGTTCACTTAGGTCTGTCAGCAAGATCTATGCAACCACACAAGATAAATATTTAATCACAGGACTTTAATAAAATAAAATGAAAGTTAAACAAAATGCCCTTATCTGAACAGATTAATGCATTTGCATTGCAAGTAAGAGAATCTTTCGGTCTTTTAACTAAGGGAAGAACTATAGGTTCAAAACTCAAAGAAAAATAGAAGTCAACTATTTCAAAGAATAGAGAAAGTTAAGGTTGTCTCTCTAAATTCAGCAGGATTTTTTTTGTTTTTCAAGGTTTGTGGAAGAGTGTGGAGTAGCTTTCTGATTTCAGAACAGACATAAACTTGTCTGCAAGCTTCTTATGTATATAAATACATAAAGGCAGGGTGCAAGGACAATGGAACCAGGTGCTCGGTAGTACCCAGAGCCAGGACAAGAGGCAATGGGCACAAACTGGAATGTAAGATGTTCCAACTGAACATAGGTGCAGTGGTTTTACTTACTTGGGCAGCTGAGCTCCACCACAACTGCTCTCTCACTCCCCCTCCTCAAAGGGAAAGGGGGAGAAAATACGATGAAAAGGGCTCAAGAGTTGAGATAAGGACAAGGAGATCACTCAACAATTAGCATCATGGACAAAACAGACTTAGCGTAGGGAGATTAGAGAAATCTATTACCTATTGCTAACAAGCCACAGAAGTGAGAAGCAAAGAAAACAAACTAAAATCATCTTCCCCCTCATACACCCTCATCTACCTCCTCACCCCGATTTGCACAGGGGAACAGGAAATGGGGCCTGCAGTCAGTCCATGAAGCTTTGTCTCTGCTGATCCTTTATGGTCACTCTCTGCCCCTGCTCTAACATGGCATCCCTCCCACAGGATGCTGTCCTTCCTAAACTGATCCTGTGTGGGCTTCCCACAGGCAGCAGCTCTTCAAGAACTGCTCTATATGTGGGTCCATACCACCAGGTCCATCGATCAGGAGCAAACTGCTCCAGCTCCCCCCAGACCCTCTGCTCCTGCGTGGGCTCCTCTCCAGGGGCTGCAGCTCTGGCCTGGGGCTTGCTCCTGTGGGGGCTCTCCATGGGCCGCAGCCTCCTCCAGGCCACATCCACCTGCTCCACCGGGGGCTCCTCCACAGGCTGCAGTGTGGAGATCTGCTCCATGTGGGACCCATGGGCTGCAGGGGGACAGCCTGCTCCACCAGGGACCTCTCCACAGGCTGCAGGGGAATTTCTGCTGCCTGCCTAGAGCACCTCCTGCCATCCTGCTGCACTGACTTTGGTATCCTCAGGGCTGTTTCTCACTCCTTGCTCTCCCAGCTGCTGTGGCACAGCAGTTTGTTCCTGTTTCTTAAATCTGCACTTCCAGAGGTGTAAACAATACAGCTTATCAGCTCAGCTCTGGGCAGCAGCGTGTCCCTTTGGAGCTGGCTGAAACAGGTCCTTATTGAACATGGAGCAGGTTCTGAATTCTTCTCACACAAGCCACCCTTGCAGCTCCTTGCTACCAAAACCTTTTCACGTAAACCCAGTACAATAGGAAACACTTTCATGTGAGGGTGACAGAACACAGGCACAGATTGCCCAGAGGGATGGAGTCTCATTCCTTGGAGATCTTCAGAAAACATCTTGACATGGTCCTTGGCAAGCTGCCCTGCTTGAGCAGGGGCTTTGGGGTTTATGCTCCAGAGAACCCTTCCAACCTCAACCATACTGTGATTCTGTGGTAATATTTTTTTCTAGGTCTTTTTGACCACGACTTTAATTTCTGCAAAATTTTACTTCAGGCAGTAAGGCTGTTTTATTCACAGTGTTCTTATTTCTCAGTTTGTTATGTTCCAAAATTTCAGCCTAAGTGACAGTGACATTTGCAGTACAAAACCAGGATATGGTATACCTTATGCGAAGTCCGTTTTCTTTATCCTGTATACACCAGACTATCACCTTTTTCGCATTCTACATTCTAAGTCAATAACAAAGAGGAGTTTTTATAATGAATTTAAGAAAACACAATATTCAGTCTGCCATGTTCATTGCCCCTCTACTCTGTTCTTGTGAGACCCCACCTGGAATACTGCATTCAGCTCTGAGAACAGCAATATAAGGACATGGACCTATTAGGGGGAGTCCAGCAGAAAGCCACAAGAAAGATCAAAAGGCCGGAGCACCTCTTCTATGAGAGCAGGCTGAAGGAGTTGGGGTTGTTCAGCCTGGAGAAGAGAAGGCTCTGGGGTGACCTTATAGTGGCCTGCCAGTTCCTTAACGGGGCCTACAGGAAAGCAGGAAAGGGTCTCTTTGTCAGGGAATATAGTGATAGGACAAGTAATGGTTTTAAACTAAAACTGTGTAGATTTAGATTAGATATAAGGATGAAATTCTTTACTCTGAGGGTGGTGAGGCAGTGGAACAGGCTTTCCAGAGAAGTTGTGGATGTCCCATCCCTGGAAGTGTTGAAGGCCAGGTTAGATGGGGCTTTGAGCAACCTGGTCTGTTGGACAGTGTTCCTTCCCATGGCAGGGGGGTGGAAGTGAGTGTGGATGTTTGTTTGTTTGTGTTTTTTTGTTTGTTTGTTTTCCTGAAACATTTTGGGACAGGATGCAATGTTAAGTTCTAGAAAATTCTTCTGTCATAATTACACTCTGTGTGTCATCAAATAGAGATTGGGATAAATTTGGATAATCAAGTAAATTTATAAACTGGAACAATAATTTTAAGGTTGTATATTTTACTGTTTTGTATAAACATTTATAACTTGGAATAACTGTTTATAAAATGGATCTAAAGTACTTCATAGAGATGTAAGGCCTGACTCCTCAATCAGTCGTACTAACCTTACATAACTGCAAAACTTTACTGATTACCTCTTGATTTATGCTAACATAAAAAAGAGAGCAGAGATAGTAAAGTGTGTGTTTCTCACCAGTGCAATATACTTCATGAGAGGAAATGAAAAATTCCTCAATCCATTTCCTCAGTCCTTTTAGGTCTTTCCTGGAAGGATAGCATAGGAGAAGGGGGCAGGGAGAAACTTGTTTCTCTCTGGTGACTGCCAAAAATTACTCTGTACAGTAATGCTTATGAAGCCTCCCCAAACAGGGACACACTAACTAACTTATTACACATAACCCCCTCACAGCATAGTAACATTCAAGAAAAAAGCACAGGAACACATGTAAGATTTTAGAAGCAGCCTTTCAAACTAAATAATCCATGAACTAAAAACATAACTGAGGGTCTGATGATGTAAAACCTACTAAATGCGAACACCTATACATAGAACTTGCAGCTGTCTTTGTGATTAACAAAAATGCTAACATAATTATGTTTTTATTCAGTGAATATTCTTTTATTCAAAGACATAGACTTCTTCCATATGAAGATACAAGAGCAGATGTAGATCTGTGAGCCTGCAAACTGCTCAGCTGGTAACAGTCAGCTGAACAGTATAAGTCCTACACTATTTCATAGTCAGACTAAATTATATTCATCTTGTTCTCATTGTGCGTTGCAAGATGTTAAAGACTTTTCTTTAGCTGTTTCATTTATAACTCAGTCACTCAGATTTTATTAGATGTGATAATCTAGGAATAATGTCCATTACCAATAGCGCAATGTTTCCTTTTTAATAATTGGTCATAATAACTATGGCATTTATGTTAGTACAATGTTCCGTTTTCTCAGCTTTCAGAAATAATATTTTTTTCTAAATTACATTTTCTACAATTTTCTACTATAACACCATTTTACAAAAAAAAAAATACTTTTTGTATTGTTCGTATTAAAAACTACCCTTTAAAAATACTATAGCTTGCATTGGTATATCTGTGCTGAGGTAGTACAAGCAAAACCACAAGCACATTTTAAATGTATGGCAAACTTAATTTTGTAATTGTTTTTTAAACAGTTTTTTAATGTATTGCATCATTTTAAATATTTTACAGATCTTCTCTCAAATAACAGATACTGGAAAAAAGTTTCATGTCATTACACTGAGTATAATTTAAAAATTCTAGAAAAAAAAAATCTTTGGCTGCATTAGGCAGAACATCGCCAGCAAGTCAAGGGAGGTAACCTTTCCCTTCTACTCAGCATTGGTGAGGCCAAACCTGGAGTGCCCAGTTCTGGGCTCCCCAGTATAAGACATGGACCTACTGGAGAGAGTCAAAAACAGAGCCATGAAGATGATGAAGGTATTAAAGCATCTGTCCTATGAGGAAGGACTAAGACAGCTAGGACTGTTTCACTTAGAAAAGAGAAGGCTCAGGGGAGATCTTTCACCATCCCTGGAAGTCTTTAAAAGACGTTTAGATGTAGAGCTTAGGGATATGGTTTAGTGGGGACTGTTAGTGTTAGGTCAGAGGTTGGACTTGATGATCTTGAGGTCTCTTCCAACCTAGAAATTCTGTGATTCCGTGATTCTGTGTGATATATAAATACCTAAAGGGAAATTGTAAAGAAGATGGAGCCAGGCTCTTTTCAGTGGTTCCCAGTGTCAGGACAAGAGGCAATGGGCACAAAGTGGAACATAGGAGCTTCCATCTAAATGTCTAGAAGCACTCATTGTGCAGGTGGCGGAGCACTCGCACAGATTGCCCAAAGAGTCTTGCTCCTTGGAGATCGTCAAAAGCCACCTGAATATGGTCCTGGGCAATCTGTTCTGAGAGTCCCCGCTTGATCAGGAGGGTTGGACCAACCTCAGGTCTCCAGCAGGAGGGTTGGTCTCTACCAACCTCAAACATTTTGTGATTCTGTGATATATATATATATATATACATATGTATGTTATATATATACATGGATTTGAATGTAAAATGTAGAGTCAGGAAACCACAACAAACTCTCTCTCATTCCTCCATTTAAATTTCCATTTAAAATTAAAAGCATACTGTTAATTAATAATTCAATAAAAGCAGAAAATTTTATTGCAGTCAGTCTTTACTTGAAGACTATTTTTGGTAACTTGAATTACCTCATCCTACACTATTTAATTAAATGGGTCAGATCTATCTTACTGTAAGAAAGCCTGCTCTTTGTAACTGACTGTACAGCAGTCTAGACAAATATTTTGGATGATGTTGTCTAAATTTGGACAGAGAAATCCTATTTCAGAGCTTCAGTTCAAAGTGATTTACAAAAACCTAACCACTGTGAAAGAATGAGACTGTTTTTCCTCTGTTATTGTCCTTGCGAAAATCACTGAACTATAACCAAGTTATAAATCTTTGAAATATTCTTGTTTTTTAATCAGAGATTGAGACACTGACAGCTAAAATATCTGAAGCTTGGCACGCTAAGAAGGTTTAAGGCTTTTAAGAGAGGAGATCAGGCTATTAGTGTTGGACCCATCCCACTTTGGATGCTTAAAACTTAAACCTTTAAATTTGTGTTTATAGTTTTGTGTTCCCATCAAATGTGTTTCTACTGGATAACTAAAAAGTATTATTTTTGTTCCACTGACTATACAAAGAGACTAGTTCACCAGCTCAGGTTATACACGTAGTTTACAAACAGGTGCTACTTTATTTCATGATAAGCATAAAAGGACTGGGTGAAAAGTAAAGGGGAGATGGAAGGCAAAATCTCTAGTTTTGAACTACATTGACATGAATTATAGGCAGAATATAGGCATGAATTATGGAAATCTCTATAACAAGAGATTTCCATCTTAAAGGCCTATAGCTGAAGAACTGTAGCTCAAAGTGCCAGATTATAAATGTTCAGTTTTGGAAAAACCTACTGCAGTGATTTAGCTAGCTTGCCAATGTACAGATTGCAGTATTAGTAAAACTAATTTTTAGCAAATAGGAGTCAGTAGTGCTTTTTCATAATGTAATAGTAAAACATTTTCAATGCTATGATATCAACAGACATGATTTATAATGTGAAAAAAAAATCTTCTTAAAAGTATATTTGCATTCTGAATATCTAAAACTGGAGGTACTTCAAATTCTTATTTCACTGTAGAGGAATATCCTATAGGTATGGTTTTCCTAAACTAAAATATTAGGAAAAAAAAAAAACATGCCTTTTCTAAACTTGCAGTTGTCATCAAATAATACATAATATTGCCTATCTGCAAAGGATAAAGTGTGTAACACCATCAATTGGTGCTACAGTTAATTGACTGGGCAGGTTCCCATATTAGTTACAGACTTGTGGATGCCTTAGATTTCAGTACCATCTAGATGATTTAATCCACTTTTAATCTGTTCCTCTGTGTGTAATAAACCAACTGGTTAGAGTGTTTCAAGACATTCTTACCTGCCACAGAGAAATCTAAACAAAATTAATAATTCCATTATTTTGTCTGGGAGACCTGGGAAAAAACCTGTTGCTCAAAGTTCTGAACGTTATTTAATCATCTGACTCACAGTGCTATGTACTGTAGAATACAGAGAGTTACATGAAAATGTTCTTATCAACTGTGTAAATGTTCCCACCTATCTTTGTAAGTGGAAGAGTAGGATTTACTACATTTGTTCATATGTGTTCCAGGTATTTATGTTACAATCATATGTATAAGAAATTACTGTTGGTAAGAGCTAGTTTTCACTTGATTTTTTTTTGTGCTTTGTCTCAATTCCATCTTCAGTAATTAATAGAATGTCTCTGTCTTTTTTTGTTTGCTTGTTTTCCAGTTTTAAGAGACTTGTTAATAAAACATAAAAGATTTGAGTATCATTACTTCTCGTTCTCCCTTCTTGGAAACGTGTCAAGACTGAAAGAAGAAACAAAAACAGCAAAGCACTTGACTTCAAATTAAGTCTTGATTCAATGTGCTTGTCTCCTCCTTCTCATTCTTCCTATTAAATTAGTCCTGTTGAGATGAGGATTTTCATTTCATTTAGGTATTCTTCCTGAAGGACTTCCAAAAGTGAATGCCGCATTTGGAGATGGATATGTATTTCTTTTATTTTGTATCAAAAGACAGCAGATTTGTTCCTCTTATCTGCTAGGAGAAGGAAATACATGCTGAAATAAGAGGGATCACACTTTTCTTGTTTGTTTGTTTTAAGTAAATCTAGAATATTAGATTTTTTCTGTTTCTCTTTAGA
The DNA here is from genome assembly GCF_009819795.1 of Aythya fuligula. NCBI lineage: Eukaryota > Metazoa > Chordata > Aves > Anseriformes > Anatidae > Aythya > Aythya fuligula. The sequence goes on from NC_045561.1 coordinate 67,035,233, forward strand.
CTGGACATTAGTTTTGATAAAAATGACCATGGCTCTGACCCTCTGTGATCTCAAGGCCTTCTTGTTCACCATTTATAGACATAAAACCAGGCCAAATTGGGAGTAAGATGCTAACTAGTTATAATGATTGCAGACTGGGTTAAAACTCTTCCATAAAGTTGCTTTGCATGGTACATAGTGAGAAAGAGAATCAAACTCTCCTAAGCTATCCAAGAATAGCTTGTGTGGCTCTTTTCATCTTCAGCAAGACTTCACTCCTTCTGGCAGTTGTTTCAACATAATATTTTCTCTCAGCTTTCAAGCAATTTCAGTACATTTAAAATATTTTATTTCCTTTCAGATACTTACCTTCCATTCTCCCTTCCTCCCAGCAAGGGGCCTGTCAACTTTGGAACAGTTTTTGATTTCTCTTATCCTTCCTGATTTTCAGTTTCTGTTTCAGTTTTAGGTTCAGGTTGTGCTCTTTACAGCACTGGATTCATCATCTCTTCCTTGTCCTGATCTTTCTCACAGAATAGTATGTCCAAGAGCCATTTTTTTCACGCAACAAAAAATTCCAGGTTCAGCAATCTCAAATAATGAAAAATAAGCCCACTCTTTGTCCTTTTCACTTTTAGAAGGTTTTCAACAGTTCTGTTTTTCAACACAACAACAAATTTTTACAACATACTGAAATTAAGCTATCAAATTAATTGTCAGGGCTATATGAAACTGAGATGTTAAGCAGACAGTTTTCATCACTGAAATGTGACTCTCATTTGGGTAGCCTGTGTATTAGTACTAATGTATTCTCCAGAGAAAGAAGGTCCTTGCAGCACCTTAGATGGTTCCTCTAAGTCAGATCTTAATTTGACAAGGCATTTAAATAAATATTTGAATCCTGCTGACTGCAGTCCTTAAATTGTTCTCCCAGAAGCTAAGAATTTTTTCTACTAAAAACTCAGACTGAAGTGAAACTTTAGTTCCTTCTCGGCAAATGAATGAGATATCAAAGAAAGTAAGGAAGTAAAGGTTCTTATAAATGCTTACTAAAATGTGGAAAGTATTGGATGAATAGGATTTTGAATTACTTCATTAAGGTGTTGATTTTTACATGCTATTTGTGGCTCCATTACTTCATTTGTGGTTATCATTGCTGAAGTAGGTCATTATTCTGTTTTATAATATAATGCCAGGGTATGTAACTTTCTATATACATAAAATGCATACTGTAGAGGAGTACGCTCTAAGGAATATTTTCACATACTAGAACTGACTCTCCGTATCTGATAAACTGCTTAAGTCTGATTAGTGGAGCAATTTCCTTGCCCCACTGAAATGAACCAAATGCACCTCATATAGTCTATGTAAAATAATTTCAAGGTAGATTAAAAACATATGCTTGCTTTAGGTGAAATTCAGTTTCCAAAACCTCAAAGAGATTTAAACACTGCACAGATCTTTTGGTAATTCTCAACAAAGTAGTAAATTTTAATTCCTTTATTCTGGGAATTGGAAGTCAATGGAGCATCTTTCAACAGTTGTTCTAGTGAGCAACTAGTACTAAAAGCTAAGCTACTTGTCGCTGTTGTCTTAACTAATGTGTGATATGTGATGTCACATATCTGAATCTTGACAATGGATTCTTGTTGATTTCTAAGTCCCATGAAAAGTACTTAGTAATTATAATTCATCAGCCTATATTATAGGTGACTTGGTTTAAATGGATATATATTTGAAGATGGAGGGCTACTCTCAGTTATATATAAAACACAAATATATAAACTGTCAATCCTAATTATGCTATTACTTCAAGATTAGGCATTTGAAACAATATATAACAAATTCTCCTACTATACTCTTCCCCCTGAAAATTGTTTCTAAAAGATTACAATGAATAGATCATTCAAATATTTGAAGAAAACAAAAAAAACACACATGCACACACACAAAAAAAACCCTCTTATATTATTGTAAGTGTGACAACAAACACAAAGTCCTCAGTGCCTGGAGAGTTTGGGTCAAGTATACTAGTAGCTTAACTATACAAGATAACACTAACTGTTTCAGCTCACTGTTGTATAATTAATATTAATCTTTTAGTATGGTATATTCTAAGAGGGACGTGAAAAAGCACAGTGATCAAAGACACATTTCATTCTTGCATCATTACTGAAGTTTAAGTCTTACTGGAGTAATAACTTAGTAGCAAAGTAAAATTGAAGTTTCTTCCCATTATTAGAATGTCCTTTTTTTTATATTTACAATTCAAAGTTACCTGTCTGTTTAACATTGCCTCATACCAGAGATATTTCCACTCCTCACTAATTAAACTAATACCTTATATTTATTGACGGGAGTTTTGTTAAGACCATATTACAAGGCATCCAGTACTGGGTTATCCAGTTCCTGTTTGGAACATATTGGGACATACCTTTGAGTCTAGATTTCAAAATTAGTTCCCAAACATATATTTGGCTTCACAGAAGTTCCATCTTCACATTTTTGCCATTTTTTTTTAATTGTTGCAGGGCTTTCTTGGTTCAGCTATTGACATTTTTCTTCCATGCATCTAAATTAATGTTATGTTTGAAAAAAGTTAGACATACAAATTCATTACATCTATACAGTACTTATACCCACATACATTTTTTTCCTTGAAAACGGGTGGGGATGATGGAAGGGATGGAGAGGAGGAGATTATGTTGGGCTCAAAGAACAAAGCACAAGCATAAGACATTATTGGTCTTCTTGGTATTCATAAACAACAACAAAAATATTGGTATTCATAAACAAGAGTTTCTAAGAATAAGCCTGAACAAGACATGACATCTGCATAAGCAAAACAGGATGTGAAAGTTGGTGCACAGCAGTTTTTATTGTTATATTATTGAACTGTAATGCAAAACAAAACAAAACCAAACTAAACTACACTAAAATAAAATCTTTAGGATTCTTTGTGTCCTGCTATTTTGTACCTCTGTTGTGTTTCTATTAGTGACTCGGCGGCTTCATTTAAATGTTTGATGAAGACAACATAGCAGAAGCTGCAGAAATGGTGGTGATTAAATGCAGAAATTAAAATCTGTCTCAGCAAATTGAAATGCTCTGGAAAAATACAAGCTATATTCAACAGAGACAAGCACAAGTTTCTACACTTGGGAGAGAATGAGTAGCTTAGCAAATGCAAGTGAGGAAACTGATAGCCAGGGGAGTAGTGAAGCAGGAAAGCATCTAGACATTGCTGTCACAAGGCATACATGAATCTACAATATCACATGATTCCAAAGACTAAATGATGTTGACTAAACATCATATTTGGATTTCTGAATAAGGCTGTAACCTAGAAACATAATAATAATAGACTTTCCTTCCACTCAATACTTGATAATTCTGAGATGCTGAGAAATAGAACTAGTCTAGAGACGAGAAGACTGGGAAACACATAAGAATCACAGAATCACAGACTAGATGAGGTTGGAAGGATCGACTTGCTGGCAATGTTCTGCCTAATGCATACTGGTGTCTGGGGTTCTTCCTTACCCCTTGAAGGACTTTGTATTTCTCCTTGTGAAAATTCATGAGGTTCCTGCCTTGCCATGTCTCCAGCCTGTCCAGCTCCCTCTGGATGACTGCACAACCCTCTGATGTATCAGCCTCTCACTCCTGTTTTGTGTCATGTGTAAACGTGCAGAGGGTACACTCTGCCCCATCATCCACATCAGCAATAAAGATGTTGAACAGGATTGGATTCAATACTGAACCCCAGGGTATACTGCTCATTATTGGCCTCCAACTAGACTTTGTGCCACTGATCACCACCCTCTGCATTTGACCACGCAGCCAGTTTTCAGTCCACCTCACTGTCTGCTCTACAAGCCCGTACTTCATCAATGTCTGTGTGAGAATCTTACAGGAAAGCCACTGTTGAAAGCCTAGTAAGGCAATAGCCACTGCTCTCCCTTCACCTACCAGGCCAGTCGTTTCATTAAAGAAGTTTTTCAATTTCATAGAATCATAGAATCCATCAGATTTTAAAAGACCTTTGAGATCATCTGATCCAACCATCACCTTACTACCAATGTCACCCACTAAACCACGTCCAATTTGGTCAAGAATGACTTCTGCTATGTTGACTACTCCCAATGATTTTCTTGTCCTTCATGTACCTAGGAATGGTATCCATGATTAGCTGCTCCATCACTTCCCCAGTGATAGAGTTGAGCCTGACAAGCCTGTAGGTCTTAGAATCACAGAATAATTAAGGTTGGAAAAGACCTCCAGGATCATCTGGTCCAATCATTCCCTAACCACCAATATTACCCACTAAACCATGACTCTATGTACCACATCCAACCTTTTCTTAAACACCCCCAGAGATGGTGACTCCTTGGGCAACCTGTTCCAATGTATGACTACTCTTTCTGTAAAGAAACGTCTCCTAATTTCCAATCTGAACCTCCACTGGCACAAATTGAACCTATTCCCTCTAGTCCTATCACTAGTCGTCTGAGAGAAGAGGCTGTCCCCCAGCTTCCCACAACTTCTTTTCAGGTAGTTGTGGAGAGCAATAACGTCTCCCCTGAGCATCTTCTTCAGACTAAACAACCCCAGTTCCCTCAGCTGCTCCTCACAGAACTTACGTTCCAGGCTCTTCACCAGCTTTGTAGCCTTTCTCTGGACCAGGACCTCAATGTCTTTCTTGTAGTGGGAGGACCGAAACTGAACACAGTACTCGAGGTGTGGCATCACCAGAGCAGAGTACAGAGATCGCTGCCCTGGTCCTGCTGGCTACACTATTCCTGATACAAGCCAGGATGCAATTGGCCTTCTTGGCCATCTGAGGACACTGCTGGCTCATGTTCAGGCAAGCATAGACCAACACCCCCAGATCCTTTCCCTCTGCAACAAATCTTCCTTCTCACCATTTCTGAAGATGGGATTGCCATCTACTATTTCTTTGAATATTCAGAAGAAGGAATAAATGAAGAAATAAAGTCATCTCTATGTCCTCTTCAGGTCAGAGGACATAGTGATGAGTGACAGTTGACATAAAGCTATCTATGTTAAACAACAGAACCCTTTTTAAATATAAAGGTTGTTAACCCATGAAAGACTTCATGGAAAGTCTACATAATATTGCAGTCTATAGAAGATATTATACGATGCATTGTGACTGACACCAAAGTAAGTAAAATAAAATGTCCCAGTAATGCTTCTCTGTTGAAAGGTATTCAGACTCAGGGAAAGTTTATTCTTTTGTGTCTCTTTGTAGTGTTGTATCTTGGGCCTCTTACTGTGATGCACTTCACTGAAACAATAAGGTGAGTTAACCTGTAAGTAAGTCTTAGTTAGACCTTGACCACGTGCAGGATATGAATTATAGAGCCCGAGATACCATCTGAAAAGGCTAGATATTCTTGTCTAAGAGCTGTTAGTGAAAGTCTTGAGATGACCCTGTCTTGTTCAACAGTGTAAAGGGAGAGAATAAAACTATCAGACATATCAGATCTATGAACTGCTATGAACAACATTATGCCCTCTGTGTTACACCAGATCAGTATTTTTTAAAATTAACACACAATGGATGCAAACCCATCATCAATTACAAATTCAGTTTTGTATGTGATCCATCAAACTGACAGAGAAATGTAACCTATGGCTCGTTGTCTCCCTCAAGTGGCTAATACAAGAACAGGGATTTATCGCTTTTAGACAAATAGATGATTTTTTCTTTTGTTACATCCTGTTTTGTCTCACTCTCGGGTTTGAAGGTACAAGATTTGATACATGCATCCGGCCTGACTAGCATGACTATAAAAAGATCATAATTAAAAGCCACAAAAATCTGTGAAAAGAGATGAAATCTGGGAGGATTTTCCTTGGCCAAATTAGTATGATGATAATTCTTTCTTTACCACGAACTGTAGCAGAATTCCCTGTCACAAAGCAGTAAGACACAGAATTTCTGAAAGAAAAACTGGCATTTTTGAAATCACAAAAAAATAACAAAAATAAAAGAATATCTGGCAGGAAGAACAAAATATTCAGTTGCCTAAGATCTGAAGCCCTGGAAGTTTGTTTCAGTGTTTTCTGTGGCAGAGCACAAGTTGTGAACTTCTTATCTTGAACAAGTGTCAATACTCATATTTAGCTCATTAATTTGAAGAGCAAAAGTTTATATGAGAACACCTCAGAGAAGATATTGGTTAGTTTTGTGTCTTTGTAGATCTGGAAGTGTCACAGATTTCCACTGAAATTCTTTTGAAAGATCTTAAAATTTTGCCAGAGTTTACATTGGCATAGTTCACCCAAACTGAAGCAAGGAAAGAAAAAAATTATTGAATGTGCTGAGTACTAGTGATAAATTTATGTGGAGGAAAAATATAATAATAATAATAATAATGATAATAATAATAATAATAAATAAAGTCTGACATCCTTGGATATTTTATTTTGAAAGGCTTAAGGGAATTGCGCTACAAGTTTACATCATTTCAAACATCAAGGTGCAAATGCACCTAATGGGATGGGACTGTGATAAACCCATATTATTCCATTCTATATCTTAAGAAATAATTATGAGGAAAACAAACAAACCTAGAAACCATTCTTGTGAAGATGTTTACAAATTCAATTACCTTTTTTTTTTTTTTTTTTTTTAATTGGGGTGAAGTTCTTATTCACATTTGGAAAAATGTTTTAAATTACTGGTTAAGATATAACATTAAAATAATCTACAATTAAAAACAAGTGAGTAAGCTTGTAGGTTTTGTTTGTTTTTGTATTGTTTTTCTGTTGTTGTTGTTTATCCTTGTAAGAGCCCAACATCTTGCGTGACATATTCTCCAGTACATCTTATTTTGAATAGTGGCGAGCTGGGCCTGTGCTTTCCTATATGCTTTTTTTTTTTTGGTGTTCGATGCTGATAAAGTTCAAAGCTCCTGCAGCATAACTGGGAAGAAACTGGGAAGATAACTAGAAACTTTTTCAGTTTTGAAATTATGGGCTTTTACAGTAATCAAAGCATGAGAAAAGAGAATCCTATGTTGTCTTCCTATTATGTCACAGGTTTTTAGAGCAATCTTTGGCTTACTCATGTTTTCCTGCTCCAAATTTCTTCACTTGAATAATAAAGGTATTTATGTGAAGTCCTCAGATATCCGGAGTGATAGAACTTGGTGGCAGCTCTGGTGACACTGGGAATCGCCTGCCTAAGGGACAAGATTCTGTGTAAAATGTTGTAGGCTGAGTAAAACTGAGGATCCCATGTCTGGACAGAACTGTAATCCAAGTAACAAGGAAAAAGACTGTGCATGGATGTAGCTTAAGTGAAATGATTTCATGAAGGTATTACACAATCTATGTGCGATAATAGACATAAAATGCCACACCCCTTTTCTCCCCCTGCCTTCCTTTCTCTCATCTTAGAAAGACACCGTTGAGTCCCGTATATTTATATGACTGCCTCGTTCTGTGTTTATGTCTGGAAACTCTGGAGAGTAACAGCACAAAGGCAGTCAGCGAGAAAAGAGGGCCGGAATCACCGAGCCGCTGCTCGCACAGGTGTTACTCACTCATCAGACCTCGCACGTTTCCCACCCTCCGCCTGCCCGCAGCGTTAATCGGCCTCGCCTTCGGAGGTCGTGGACATCCCTCGGTCGCTTGGGCCATCCCCGCGACGCCTCTCCCTCCGGCGGCACCCCACCAGGCTCAGTTTTAGCTGGGGTTGCCCCCTTTGGGTTCCTGCGGCCCCACAAGCAACCACACGGTTCCTCCCGGCGAGGAGCCTCCTGCCCGGTGCCCTTCGCTCCCAGGGTGGCACCAAGTGCTTCGCTTTGCCGCTGCCTTTGGTTTTTCACAAGAGTTATCTCCATTACAGCTTCGGGCGGATGGAGTGACTAATGAATTTTCTGTCGGCCATGGAAGCGCACTGCAAGTAATTAAGAGCTGTGCTGCGGGGCGATTAAGCTGCAAGTCACAGCGGCCAGAGCCCAATCGCGGCGAGCCCGTCGCGGTCTGTGCCGCCTGCGCCCGGCCCGACAATGGGGTCATTGACTATTTATTTACTCCGCACAACAACTCTGTTGTTTACTTAATTATAGGAGCTTCTCAGTCACCAGCCCCCACCCGCCCCAGCCCCATCTCTTTGACGCTCTCCGAGCCACCCCGGCCCCGATAACCGCGGCTCCCTGGTGGATCGCTTGGGCGGATGGAGCAGGGAAAACCCTGAGCATCCTTTTGGGGGTGCGGGCAGCGCTCCCCCGCGGATGCGGGGACGGGCGTTTGGCGTGAAGGAAAGGCGAGGGGACGGCAATTCTCCAGTCAAACTGCACCGCACGTCTGCCGGGAGACCGGACCTCGGGAAGGCTGAGGGTGGGGGAACCCTGCAGCGCTTCAAGGCACGTCCGAGCCGGGGAACGCAATGGGGAGGACAGGGGAATTAGGCAGATGCCTGTGGCGCTGCGGGGGCGAGCGGAGCAGGGGGAGAGAGGAGAGAACTGGAAATCCTGTCAGAGGGCGAGGAGGGGAGACGGGACTACATTTCTCACCCCAGCTCATCCCCCCGCTGAGGAGCGTGTCGGGCCGGGAGGGGCGCGCAGGCGGTGGCGGCTCCCATGGGGGGCTCTGGTTCTGCCCCCCCTCGCCGCGGGCCCAAGCTCGCTGCGTCCTTCTCCTCCCCGCTTTGTTCGCCCTCGTACGAGCTTCCACCCCGGCCCCCTGTCCGAATGGACAGGGTGGTGACAAAGTGTCCTAGCTCAGTCCCCGCTAGCCCAAGGAAAGAGGAGGCCTGGGGGAGAGGGGGAAGGGGAGGTAGTCGGGGTTCACCATGAGCAAGCAGCCAAAGGCACCCGGACTTTTTCTGGCACCCCGGTGGGCACGAGATGGAGCGGGGTTGGGGGGCGGGTGGGTTGCTGGGCGCCGTCCTGGAGGGCCAAAGCCCTCCCGACACACACACACACACACCTCTGTGTTTGCAAAACAGGCTGCGGGACCCCGATCAGATTTTTCATGCCTTGGAAGGGCGCCTCCTGGCGAGCTCGGCCCCTCGGGCGGTGACGGGGGAGGGAGAGCCGGGAGCGTTTCTGCTTCGCCGGCCGCCCGCGGAGCCCTGCAGCCGACGCGGGGCTCGGCGTTGCGGTGAGCGCGGAGCGGCGGCGGCGGAGAAAGCGGGTTTCTGCTCCTTTAAAGGGCGCTGTGCAGCGCTCCCGACGGGAGGCGGGTCTCCCTCCCTCCTCTCCTCCCTCCATCCCTCCTTTCCTTCCTCCCTCCTTCCTCCCCTCGCTCTCTCCCTCCTTCCCTCCCTCCCTCCCTCCCTCCTTCCTACCCTCCCTCCCTCCCTCCCTCCCTCCCTCGGCCGCCGCTTGCCGCCGCCGTCAGTGGTGCCCGGACGCCGGCTGCACCGCAGCCCGGGCATCCCCCGGCGTCCTGCCACCGCCCTTCTTCCCCCCGCCTCCGCCTTCCTCTCCCTCCCCGCTTCCCCTCTCTCAACTCAAGGTAGGATGATGTCCCGGGGTCTCCGGCTAGCCGCCACGGCCGGAGGGGCTGCATGCGAGTGAGGGGCTGCGGGGGGGGCGGTGGCGGCGGGTGGGGAAGCACCGTCGCTGCGCTGTCCCTCGGCCAGGTGTCTCCGGGCAAAGGGGGGCGCTGAGCTGGAGGACCCGGGCACAGCTGGGCTGGCCGGATCCTGACGCTGGGCTCTGTCGCCTTTCACTCCCCCCACCCTGCGCTGCTTCGCACCAGCCCCAGGCTGGGGGCGGAAGGGTGGGAAGTGGGGGCGAGGGGCTAGGGCAGTGTAGCCCCCCTGGTGCCCCCCGCCCGGCTCCCGCGGTAGCCCAGGGCTGTGCCCCGCGGTCTCGGGGTGGCCGAGACGAGAGCCTGGAGGCGGTGCCCCCCCCTCGCTAGGGGGAGGCGAGGTGAGAAACGGGCTGCAACTTCCCTAGAGTTGTGGGTGGACAGGAGTCGCTACTTCCGTAGGGTCTCCTCCTGGCCCTACCCCGGCACCCACCTCTCGGCTGCTCGGCACTCCGGTGGTTCATTTCTGAACAAATTCGGCATTCCTTGGGAAAGCATCCGTCGCTAACCCAGCCAGGGAGCCGACACTGTGTGAAGCAAGACATTCCTGCCTACAGCGTGGCGGCATGACTGCAAGAGCCCTTGCGCACTGAGAAGGAAAGAATACATTATAATGAAACCTCTCTTCACGTTTTCCTTAGAAACTTTTGGTGGAGTAGAGCGTGGAGAATGTTAAACATCCTTCCTCCCTCTCCGAAATCGTTCACAGCTTCCCCAGCCCAAAGAAAACTGAAGGGACGAAAGGCTGATCTGCAGATAATGTCATAAATATTTCTTCTCATTGCTTAAAACCTGCTAGGAAAGTGCATTGCTGTGATACCCCAAAGTGCCTGAACAAGTTAATCTATGGCATACTCAGTTCGTTAATTAGAATGCACGTCTTTCCGCTAGCTAAAAATTAATTACCATCTTAAAATGTCATTAATCATCAGCGTAGCAGAAACTTGGTTGTAAATTTGGACTGAGCTAATAACAGACAGAGGGGAACCTATGATTTTTAGAGCTGATGGGAGTGAAGTGCAAGTGGGCCACAATGTGTTTTTCAATGATAATATCAACATTCGTCCGAATACCTAGGGAAACCTTTAAAAAGGGAGGACTGTATTACTGCTTTGTCAGCAAAGCTGCAATACTTGTCTGATCTGGAGAGGCTGGTCAGGTGTTGCGGTAAGCTGTGGCTCTCCTCACTCCAGATTGCAACACTCAGAGGACCGTGGTGGCATGCAAGTCTTTGCAAGAATTTGCCAAAAAATGCCCGAAAAACAAAGCTTTGGGGTCACTTGTTAAATACATGCGAAATTTATATCAGTTGATGTTGGGAGAGGACAAAACTGTAGAATAAGTGATATAAAAAAACCCTATTGTCTGTTCTTAGAGACATAGCTATGACCTGAAAATGAAAGCCATTTCTTTTTTAAAGTGATATGGTAAAACTATACATCCCAGTAGGTGGCAGCTAGCTGGAACTGGATTAACTTTTATTATGATAACAGCACATGAAAATATGTTCTAAAGCAAAAAAAAAAAAAAAAAAAAAAAAAAGTGCCTGATGTAATAAGGTAATCAGAATCACATATCTCTCCTTTCCAAATGAAACATTAGGTACATAAGATCACCATTTATACCTGACACATACCCAAAGAATTTAGTAGGCTTTTATTAGCCGGAAAAGGTTTAAAGGCCTTAGAGAATCTATTCTCCTTTCCCCCCTATAGCTGTAATGCTATTTTTCATACCAGCTTCACTTGAACATCGTCCTTGTGTATTAAAAATGTATTATCACTATGCCTAATATAGATGGCCAAAATGTAAAAGAAATTAAAACGTATAGCCAAGGAATTGTAGATTTTCCAGTTGCTGATCACTGAAGTGAGGAGGGCAGTTTCATAAAGACTTTAATCTGAAAAGACCTGCATAACAGTGGTGACAAGCCCCCGAGAGACAAAACCAGCTTCTCCAGCAGAATATTTGATTAGGGATCTCCAACCTTTGAACTGTATGTCTCACAGGGAAGGAAATATGAAAGGAGTTAAGGACATTTTCCTGATCTCATGCTAAAATTATTCTGGAGGGTGGACCAAAGTATGTTTTTAAAGATTACCCTTCCCTCTCACAAAGAATAAAAGAAGCTAAAGTCCAATCAAGAGAAAAGGAATCTAGGGTGGTGAAGTCGGAGGCTGTAGTTAATTGTATAGTGTATAAATAGTCTTCAGTCACCGCATATTCAATACTTCCAAACATCCTATGTCTTGCAAGTTTTACTTTTTGATAAGGAACCGATATTCTTGGGGAAGTAAATCTCGATTAACTACGAGCTCGCTAGGATGTGAACGAAGGGGGGGGTGGCGTTGGCACAGGGCATTAGGCGATGGTGATCTCAGAGGAGGAGAGTGGTACTCCTCCCGATCCCACAAACCGCCACAAGGCAGCGGGCCAGCTGGCATCGCCCAGGCTACCAGACGTGCCTGTAGGGATGCCGATGGCATATCGCGATTTTCTTTCCGTGTCGCGAAATGACTGGCGGGGGCGTTGGGACGCCTGGTGCGACCTGGCGACGCGGGGGCTGGCCGGCGGGGTCGGCAGAGCTCTCCGTGGTGCTGAAGGAGCAGAGCCTGCTCAGAGCTGAGCCGAGCCGAGCCGGGCCGGGCCGGGCTCTGTCCGTGGTGCCGCTCAGCTGTCGTCGGTGGAGGAAAGGGAAAAACTCGGCCTCAGCCTTACCCGTGCGGTCGGAGGGTCCGGGGGGCAGCTGAGTGGTTAGCAGTGCAAGGGATTGATCATACGTTGGTTTTTCATTCAAGGTGTGGGAGCAATGCCTGGGTGAGTTAGGAAATCTTAGGAGCTCTGCTGGGGTTGATTACAGGTAGCTGTATTTGTTTATTTATTTATTTAAAGATACCTCAGAAAATCAGACTGATTAAAGGGGTCGCTTTGCCCAAAGTTTGTCTTGTCAATTGCGCTAAAGCTCTCGATGAATCATATGCTTTCAGAAATGCTTACCAGTGCTAAGTTAAATTAAAAATACAGTTTTGACAGGAAGCTACATATGTGCAGTCAGAATTAAAAAGATGCCTAATGTCCTTTATTTCAGTAACACCACGGGAAAGATGAGGAAGGAAAGAACGTTCACAGTGTTCATGCATGTCAGTTTTATTTCTCCTTGGACTAAGATAAAATATGAACAAGTAGAACAGGAAAAAAAATGCAAATACAAGAAAGAGCATCTCGATCTGTGCTTTTTTTTTTTTTTTTTTTTTTTTTTTTCCCTAGGAGATATTCTAAGTGTGAACTGAAGGAGTCGCTAGATATCCTTGCTTTTAACACTAGGTGTTCTTTTTAAAGTGCTCCAACAGTCAAATCGTCTGATTGAATTCCCTGCTAGACTGCAGAACTAGCCATTCATGATACTTATTTTTGACACTGCAGTTATGCCTCCATCTTAAAGAAAAAAAAATCGATGATGTTTAATAATCCCTTCACAGAACGTACATTTCTTTTCATCAGCATTTTACAGTGTTTTAAGTAAATGCATGCAGAGAAAATCATAAGCCATAATGATAAAAAAAAAAAAAAAAGTTACTGTGAATTGCTAACACTTTCAGGGATACAAAGCACCAACATTAAAAGTAATAAATTAAATTCTTTACATTTCCAAGATACACAGATGTCATTTAAAAATAAACTGGAACTCACCTTTGCCATGCTCTCCTTCTGATAGATTCCACAGACTATTCTCATTAGCTTGGCATCATTGGTATTTATTTCTGTAAGGTCAGGTATATTCTGTGTTCATCTATATGTATGTGTGGGGGAAGTCTCTTAGTGATATTTTCTTTGGTAATAAAAGGCAACGAGGGAGATAAAGGAGACAAAAGATCTCTGTAGGCAGAATATAGAATAAAATGAATTCATTTCCTTGTGGGGAATCTAGGAATTGTCTTTTAATATTTGTAATAATGTTTAAGTAGGTTCAGCAAAAGCATCACTTAGATTGCAAAGTCTGGCAGTCCTGGTTCAACATATTTTAATGGTCACAAGCACATAACTGATTGTGTTTCCGAAAAAAAATCTGAAGTAGTCCAGAGAGTGAGTTTATCTTCTTTGGAACACCTGGCCAAAAGACAAAAGTCAATGGCTGCAGCTGCAGATATAAACTCAGTATCCCGTTATCAAACTAGAGAGTGCTATTGTTCTCACTGAGGACCACAAAATGACAAACTACATGCACCTCTTAGTACAGGAAGGAACAGCAATACTTCGATAATACTAGAGTGAAAGGAAAGCTGTGTGTGGAAAAAAAAAAAAGTGGCAGAATAGAGTGCAAAATACAAACAGGCAAATCCATAAGTCACCGTCTTTTTAAAAAATACTGAAATTTCAAGCAAGTTGAGCGAAACTGAAATACAAGTCTGTGCAACAAGGCTGTTGTAGCGCTATCTGTTCCTGTTTACCTTGCAGAAGCAGGCTGGTGCTCCGTAATCACTGAGTCCGGGGCAAGTTCCTATGGACAGACAATATAAAAACTATCACATTTATCCTGTTTCATGCATTAAAGTGAGTAAGCAACAGTTAGTGAACGTTAGTGAATATCAAGATCTTTTTTTAGCCTAAACGTTGCTCTGACAACCTGCACGACTTTGTTGTCAGCCTTCTCTTTCACAACTCTAAAGCTAAGTGATTTCGACCCAGCCTGTCAGCTATTAAAATGCATGAATTGATTTTTATAAAGCCGATTCCCTTCTCTCCTACAGCCCTCTCCTCTCCCTCCCCACCCCCGCCACAGATCCCTACAGATATTGTCCAGAACAACTGAAATACTAATAACAATTAAAAACACATATGTAAAACCGGGCTGCCTTTTTTTTTTTTTTTTTTTTTTTTTTTTCCTCTGAGAACACTAGGCGATCAGATCGGTTGCATAATAGGAATTGGGAAGGCTGTCTGGCAGGCAGCCTTAAGACGAGAAGAGCTATCTCAATTTCTCTCACTTAATCTTGGCTTCGCGTCAGAAGCTGTGCAGCAGTGCAGTAGAATGGGAGCACGGCAAAAGCTTCGCCAGTAAAACGGCTGGTGCTCATTGACTCTCGCTATGTGGCGATACCTCAGCGGTTTCTCGAGCTGGATTACCTATTGATTTTCCTCCTTTCTTGCCTCCCAGGTTTACTCGGCTGGACATTGTGTGTGTTTGGATTTCTCAAGGATTCTCCCCCGACTAACATGGATGTCCCACCATTCCTTGCAGTTGAAGGTTGCTCCTTGGCGCAGTGAATGAAGAACATGCAGGGATTGCTAATGGGTTTGGGAAGCGTAGACTCTCTCCTCTGTCTGTGACCATGCCGTGATCGTGTCTGAGGGCCATCAGTTTACGTATCCTCGTTCTCACCCTACCGGGAAACCTGACGGCTTAGAAGGGGGAAGTAAGGCAGCGCGTGTGTGCATAGAAACATCATGAAGATTATTTCCCCTATTCTAACTAATCCAGTCTTCAGATGCACCACTAGACTCCTTCTTTGCTTACTGTGGATTGGATATTCTCAAGGAACTACACATGTATTAAGATTTGGTAAGATTTCCCGACACTTTTTCATTGTGCGTTTAAGCCTGAATGCGATTTACGTAGGATTGACTCAGAAATGGGTGCAGGGGGAGAGCTGGGACGTGCTACCGGAGTCAAGCACCGAAGTCCCTGTGCATTTTGCATCCGGAGGGATGAATTGCTGTGTGTTTTTTCTGTCGCTGCAGCTCATTGTAGCCGTAGTAACGGCACGGTGATGATAATTATAATAACAATGGAGAGAAAAATGACTGGCAAACGCGTTTGCCTAAGGCTCTGCGGAGCTTGCGTGGCTTCCTCGTAATGTACCTTTTTGTTTCTATAGTAGTGGAAAGCACGGCTAACGCAGTGCTTGATCAGTTAAAATCTGTCAACTAGTTGTTAAGTTTCGGTCGCGCGTCCCTGCTCCATCCGAGCCGACTCCGTATGGGCGCGACGCTGTAATGCGAGACCTGCGGGCTGGCTTCCCGGGCAGCGTTTGCCACTTTGGTGGCCTTTTGGGTTAAACAAGAGATGGTTTATGCCTTGTTCCGTGATCGCGAAAGAGTCTTTACGGAACTCTTCAAAAACACGGCTTTTATACGCGGGGAAAGTTCTAAGAGGTCCAACATGTCCCCCTCCTAACCCCTAAAAAAAAAAAAAAAAAAAAAAGAGAGGGAAGAAGGGAGAACAAAAAACATCTATCGGAATGAAATTTCAAGGTGAGCAGAGCGGTTTCACAGTTTAAAGACTATCCCACCCGGACCATGCAACTAACCTTAAGAGCTCTGCGTGTGTCCGCGCGTGTGTACGTGTGCATAAGAAAGCAAGCGAGGGAGGAATTTCGGCCGCTGTGTATCCTCTGCAGAAGTTTTACAGCAAGCAAGGGCAGGACGGAAGGGAAAGTTAACCTCACTTCCGAGCCAGGATGTGCTGGCCGGGGAGCGCCTCCGGGCTGGGCCCCACGGCGGGACCCCGCGCCCGGTCCGCGCCCGCCCGGACACCGCAGGCGCAGCGGGCGAGGGGGCATCCCGAAAGTTGCATCCCCAGACAAGCGGCATCCTCTGTGCCTGCCGGCAGAGTGGCTGGAGGGAGGAAAGCACCTGCTCTCGCAGTGGCCGCTGTAAGCTGTTAGCAGCCGCTACAACCCTTTCCGTGGGGCACTAAAAGCTCTAGTCTTCGCCTGGGAGTAGCGCCTCGGTCTGCCTCTAATTTTGCTTAAATTCCCCCCCGTATGCACTTTTATGTGGGGAAGGTTGGTAATGATGAAAAAGTCACCAGGCTGCTACTGATCTCGTGTACTGAATTCCTAGTAGCACTTACTTTCTGCTTCCATCTGATCTAAAGGTGGTGCTTAAGGCACGTTGCTCCTAGCAACCGTCTTCAGGAATGCTTGTTTCTTTGGACATGGCTAAACGGGTCCGTATATCATTGCGGGGCTTATTTTGCATTCAGTCTGCTCCATAGTCATGGCCGTGAAATTAGCACCGGGGCTGCTTGCGGTCTGGCACTGTCCATCTGTCCGTCCTTCCCCAGACCGGGATTCATAGCCGGAGCCGAGGGTCGGTCTCCAGGACCCTTCAATTAATCTCAAAGGTAGCTATGTAAACAAGTATCTTCCCGGCAACACCATTAGAAAGAGGTGAGCATTCCTCCTTTAGGTTAGCATCCTCTCTGAACTGTTGATCCAACGTACCTGTAGAGACAGCCCTGGTGAGCAGCATTTTGGCAATGATCCTGACACCCGAGGCTGGTGCAGCGGGACTCCAGCACCCAGTGACATGGTGGCACAGGAATGTGTTTTTCTAGGCTAACTTCCCTTCCGAACTGCCTCCGGGTCATCTAGTCGGTTAACGGGTTACGCTCACTTCATTGTTTGTAGCAGCGAAGTATGAGCCTGCTTCTGAAGCACCGACTCCTTTTTCTTGTCTGTAAAAAGAAATGTCGCCAACCCAGCTGTGAGGCTTGGAAGCAAGGAGTGTTGTTTGGCTTATTTTAGTATGGGAGATCTTAGACGTAAGAGAGCCCGAGGAAGGTTTTCCCCTTGCTCAGCCGGGCCTGTTGCACATCCCTGCTGTGAGGAGTCTGGGTTTAGCCTGGTCCAGGTGCGTAGCGACTCTGACCGCCAGAGCCGCCCAGCCCCTTCCCCAGAGGGTGACATCTCTGTGCGTAGGGCATGGCGGGGAGGAGGGAAGGAACAGGGAGTTTTGTGAAAGAGCTTTGGTTATTTCTGATAGGGGATTTCCCTGCCGACTCCTCCGGGCTCCTTGTGCTATCTGTCTCTTCTGCGACCAGGAGGCCGGGATGCCCGTGCCTTCCCGTGGAGTCCTTCCCGAGAAGCGAGGGCTGAGGAGATTCCCTCCAGAAGGCAGCCTGCCAGCCCCCGTTCTTCTTACTCAGCCAGCAGCGCTATGGCAACGGGGGAGAGCTTGAAACCTGCCAGAGCTGCAGCCCCCTCATTCCTCCTGTGCAAATTAACCACCGTGGTTTCGCATTGTCCTTCCCACGGCTTCTGTCATTGTTGGGACTAGCCAGCACGTCCTTTCTCTCTCTCTCTCTCTCTCTCTCTCTCTCACTCTCACATACCTTTTAGCAACCACACAGGGAAGTCGAGCCGCCTGGGTCAAAGGCAGCAGGTTATTTTTGTCCGTGCTTTGTGGAGCAGGAATGGTGAGAGGCTGCTGTGATGGCATCAGTCACTCTCTGGCGGCACTCGAGTCGGGCAACGTGGTATTTGGGCATCACACCACCACCCTTCCTCAGTGCTACCTCACCTCATGGGGCTTGCGGCCAGTCCCCCTCCTCTGCCGTTTGTGAATCGCTTCCCACGGGCA
Organism: Aythya fuligula; assembly: GCF_009819795.1. NCBI lineage: Eukaryota > Metazoa > Chordata > Aves > Anseriformes > Anatidae > Aythya > Aythya fuligula. Next base: position 67,053,152 of record NC_045561.1, read on the forward strand.
AGCCTAGGGACTACTGAGAGTGAGGCTTGTACCCACCACACTCGAGGGTTTCAAACAAGAACAAAAAACATTGCTAAATTAAACCTAAGTGTATACCACTAATGTGGATAAAGGGCCGGGTCCCAGCTTGAGAAAGGAGAAAAGCAGCTGCCTAGCATTTGTCTCTCCGTAGCTAAGTGTGATGGAAACCTTTCCCTTATCATTTGGCACCGTACGAAAGCCCCAATCTGTGCCCGTCGGCAGATCCGCTCCATTATCGGGGATCGCGTTTCGTAGCTTTCCCATTCTCTGCTCCCGTGGAAGAGCCCGACGGCAGCTCCCGGGAAGCTCCGGTAACGCGGCCGGGCCGGGCCGAGCCGGGCCGCTCCGTACCGCTGCTGCGCTCCCCAGCCCCGGCCCCGCCGGGCCCCGCTCGCTTCTTCTTTTTTCTCCCCTCGGGGCACCCCAGCACTCAAGAGGCTGAATGAACAAGCCATTAAGAGCTGTTACCCATCAGCAACTCTTCACCTGTTTACACAAGCCTACTCGTCTCGTCCAAGGCAGTAAGACGCCGGGCTACTTAAAACCCCTCTTTTCTCCCCGGTTCCTATGCTTTCTACTTCCTTTGGACTACTCTAAAATACTCTTTATTTAAATTAGCCGCTTCGGGCCTTGTCCCTGCTGCCGAAGACAATGCGGAACAAAACCCTGCCCGTCCTCCCTACATCAAAGGTTTGAATATGGAACAGTGAGCGGGAGGTGAAAGAGGTTTGGCCCTTGCGTTTCCTAATTCCCCCTCAGGTAACTCAAGTGAAAGTGTGCGAAGGACTTCGGATCTCCTCCTCAGGGAGCCCACTGGCCTGCTAAGAGTTTCCCCACGTTACCGGGCATTTTTTTCTCCTTACTTCAGCTCTTTCAAAAAGAAAAGAAAAGCAGAGGCCCGTGTCTGTAGTCTTGCCTCGTCGCTGATTTGGCGTTATGGGTATTTCCAGTGAATCCCGGCTTCAAGCAGATGAGAAAGGTAGATGAGTGTTGCGGGTTAGAATGTATTATATATATAAAAAGGGGTAGGAGGGCACAAGGGAAGGAGTATTCGCCTACCCCTAATTTAAAAACAAAATAAAACCAAGAGGAAAGAGGTAGAATACTTTTAAAGGAATTAAGGTAGAGTTTTGAACTCTTCACAAAATAATTTCCTACTGTTGACCTTTTATTTTCTGAAGAAAAATAGATAAACAAAAAAGAAAAACAAAGCCAACGCACCAAATCATTACAAAACTTAACACTTTCCCGTTTTACTACACAAAAGGAAAACAGTTAAAATAGTTGCAAAGCAGAGCTATGGATGATCATGTAATCTTTGGGACAGAATAGAAAACGACCTAATTTTCAAATCCATTGTGGGAACTTAGAGAGGGAAACTCTGCACTTTGGAAACCTCTCTCGTGAAGGTGCGGCAGGGATGTAATCTACCATACTACTTAACTGAGCTCCTTTGGCTCAAACGGATTGAGTTTATCTCCACAAAACTGTTTTCCCGAGACAGGGCTTGGCAAAACCAGCGAGGAGGCCAGCTCTCTGCGTCCATGGCTTGTGCAGTTGCCGGTGGTTGTCGAGCTATACGTTTCAAAGGTTCAGGTGACCACTTTTACCATCTAAAGCCAGCAAAGACGTGGAAAAGCAGTGAGAGCTAAGCCTCTGCAAAAGGTTATGAGACAAGCTCAAGTGATAAATAGCCGCTGGGTGATCAAGTAGAGATTTACCGGAATGGACATGCATTAGATCTCTTTGATGTGCAATTTCTTTCCTTTGGATTTTGCACTGGCACTCTTTCGTGGAAGGATGCAACCTTTCCGCGTGTATTTAAGAGAGAAACGAGAGAACGTACATAGCTGGTTTTGGTCGTGAAGGCAGCAGCCTGCCTTCCGATCCAGAGTGCGATGAATATCTGCAAAGTAAACACTTGTTGTAGCAGCCCTAGAGGTCCGTGGTTTGGTAATTCCAGCACTTAGAGCCAACGAATATTTTACTGCCAAGGACAAGAAGCTTTCAATACGTGTTAACATCCTCACGGAGACGAGTTCAAAATCAGTCTTATAAACAGCAACAGAAATCTTTGAAAGAAGAGTAAGGTTAAGAGCCTCGGGAAGGTAGCAAGGAGGTGAGAAGCATTGTTATTGACTGCTCCAGATTAAACAGCGCAGAGGAAGATTTCAATTTGATAACGTCACAGCCCTTCCTGTTTTTCTTTGCTGCTTCTGCTGACAATTTGGTAAGGTAATTAAATTGGCTGATTGAAGTCACAGTGGTCATGGGGCGATAAAGACCATTTGGATTTAATGGAATTTAGAAACAACAGTGCGCTGCACACAACTCTTACAGAACGAGAATTTTAATGACTCATTCAGGGTGCTGACTACGTAGAACGTCCTGGACGAGTTTAATTGAAAGGGCAAAGCAGATTAGCTGTATACAGTCTTTATTGCACTAGATAGGGGAATTAGAATGATCCTTTTAAAAGACTCATTATTGTATTATCAAGATTTAATGTAGGTTAAGAAAGCTTTCATTCGTGTGGACTGTCTGGAACATCCCCAGATCATTTCAGCCGCTGTTTGGAGCACCAACAGCTTTGTAAAGAATTTTCACACAATTGTCCGATAGATTGGGTGGTGAGAAGTATAACTCACTATTTTCTGGCTGCTACCTGGCTTTTGAAGTGATGCAAAGTTCAAATAATACCTGCTATTTAAATGTTGTCGACAAATGAAATGGTTTATGTCACTGGAGATAAGAACCCAGAGAAAAAGAGATTTACTAGCATTCTCTAAACTAAAATATTAGAGTTTATTTTATTTTAATTCATTTTATTTTGTAGAAGAGAAAATACCCTTTTGCTTTAGGAAAAAAACAAATATTTTGCAGTCATTGCAAATAATTGCAGATCTTTGTCCCCTACTTGATTTATTTACCTTTTCTCTTTCTTAGTTTTAACCTTCACTCTCTCTAATCTCTTCCAGAGGAGCAATTACTAGAAGTTCTGTCAATAACGGAAAAGAGAAACTAGAAGGTGCCTTATTTCCATACTCTGCAATCTGCAAGGCAAATTAATGTTCCCCGAATAAGCTTTTTATAACGTTATGCTGTAATGTTTGTTGGAAGATTAGATTAAACAATATGATAGCATAATATCATTATGCAGTCACGTCTGAATTGGAATATGGAGAAACAAAGATCACTATCATATTAATGCTTATAATTTTGTGCTTTTTTTCTCTGAGTCTTTTGGGTCCTTTATTCTACAGTAATAATAGTCTTAGGTTTATATATTGCCTTCAATTTAAACAGCCAGAGCTTTCAGTAATGCAAAGAGAACAGAACAAACATGTAATGATCATTATTCCAATTACTGGAGCTCAGCCAGCTCTGGATAAACTAGGTGATGTTCTAATACTATGTACAACACTAAACAGAAGCTCTAAAAGTGTATTCTTAATTTCATTAAAAGGTAATTCTTAACGAATTAAAACTACATTTTTTTTTCGGGGGGGGGGGGGGGGGGGAGGGAGCAAGAATTAGAATTGACCCATGGGTGTGGTGCTTAAGACTAATCTTTTTGCACCTGCTGCAAAGATATATTTGGATAAAATTTTGCAAATGATTTGGATTAGAATGGATTCAGATTATCTTGAAACTTATTCTTCTGTAGTCTTTCCAAAAGGCTACTGAAATAGAATAACTCGTGTATGAGCAGATTTAGAAGTTATGTGTCTTTCAAATAAAATACACATTCTTAGATCATATATTTTTAAAGTGCTTCCACTTCTAGGCCTTTCTGACTGGGCTAAAGAAAAACAAGTTCTTTGGTAGTAATGTGACTGATGTCTATGGCAGGGATAGTTTGAAGCATACCTACACTGTAGCCTTTGGATAAAAAAGCTGGTCCTTAAATAATAAAACTTTATTAAATAATAAAACTTTTGTTGTCAACACATCAGAAGATTAATTAATTGATGGGTTTGACAGAATTTCATCTTTAGATTTGGGAAAGTAGAGTCATACATTTTTGCTAAATGTCTATTTTATTGTATTTGTACTTACATTCTCAAACTTTTAAAACTTGTTTATCAATAAAATGGTTATCAGGATTTAAATGTCAGTTAAATTAGGAATGTTGAAAATATCTACTGATGATTCAGTATGAAAAAAAGCAAAACAAAACAAAAACAACCCTGTTTGTCAGAGTCACTAATTCTTATAACTCAGTAACGCTGACCGAAGAGTCCAGGGAGAATATAATATAACTCCAGGATCTGTACAGTAGACTTCAAGATTTATTTTTTTTTAATTCAATGTGTGATTGATTTTTTTATCTTCTTTTCTTTTATCTTAATATTTTAATGGATGTCTCTGATATTTCCCAGTCATATAACAACCGATCTGAATTTAAAGGGTGTAGCTAAATCTAGCACCAAATGATCCATGCTGTAGTTTTCAATGGATGAGTGGAAAATGTAAAGTTATTTTATCTAAGAACAAAGTCATTTTGGAAGAACCCCATCCTTCTCCTCCCCCCCCCCCCCCCCCCCTTTTAAAAAATCTTTTGATTCCTTCACTGTTTTTTCCTTAATTTTGCAATAGGTGAAATGCAAAATGATTACTTAACTAGTTAAAAGGGAAATGATAATGTTATTTTATCATTCCTTTTTGAAAAATCTTGGCTTTCTGAGTTTTCTGGAAAAATAAAAATTGAAAGGCCTCTTTTCTACCTAAAACCCAAACTTCTAGTGCAAACCAAGTTTTAGGCCTCCTCTGCAATATATGGAGAGTGAAGCTGGGAGAAAGATTAGACAAGCTTGGCTTAGAGTGGATCACTCTTGCATAGCAAAACTGGGCACCACAGTACAAAAAGGATGTAAAACTGTTGGAGATCGTTCAGGGGAGTGTGACAAAGATGGTGAAGGGCCTAGAGGGGAAGACACATGAGGAGCGGCTGAAGTCACTTGGCCTGTTCAGCCTGGAGAAAAGGAGGCTGAGGGGAGACCTCATTGCAGTCTACAGCTTCCTCACGTGGGGAAGTGGAGGGGAAGGCGCTGATCTATTCTCTGTAATCACCAGTGATAGGACCCGTGGGAATGGTGTCAAGCTGAGGCAGGGGAGGTTTAGGCTAGACATCAGGAAGAGGTTCTTCACTGAGAGGGTGGTGGCACACTGGAACTGGCTCCCCAGTGAAGTAGTCACTGTACCAAGCCTATTGGAATTTAAGAAGCATTTGGACTGTGCAGTCACATGGTCTGAATTTTTGGGTAGACCTGTGTGGTGCCAGGAGTTGGACTTATGGGTCCCTTCCAACTCAGGTTCTATGATTCTAACTAAGGTTGGATGAACCCTGCTTTTCCTGAAATCAGCTATATAGAGGAAGTGAAGGTGGATGGATTGGGGTTTTGTTTTTCTCCCCAGATTCTGAGTTTTATTGCCACACTGAATTCAAATTCTCAGGTAGGAATTTAAGAGGGAAAGATGAATTTGTCAATGACTCAACAGCTTGTTCCTGACATTAAAATTAAAAAATGGCAAAATAGAATTCTCACTCATTCTTCTCAAATCTCACCAGCAAATGAGCGGTGCATGTTCTCACAATAGGTAATCACAATCAGTCCTATAAATATGGACTTTTGTTGTTGCTGTTGTTGTTGTTGTTGTTGTGAAGATATGTTTTTATCTGATTGCTTACTCTACAGAACCTTATTGAGCAAACTTTACCAAGCTTGGTTCAAAACATACAGAATTACTCCAGGTTTTGAAAAGCATGCCATCTTCGCATTTATCTCTTTCTCTATTTCCAGTAAAATATTTCAAGTATTATATATCTCTGGATACAAAAATAAGTATTACTTTCAAGTATGGTTATATTTATTTTTTTGTCATAAGGTAACTGATGCTGAATTTAAAACACTTTTATTAAAATGCACATTTGTGTGCATATACACTCTTAGTACATAATAAGCTGGGTAAATTTATTAAGGATTCCTTTATAACTGAACATTTGGGCTTTTATACTTCTCCAGGAGCAAAATATATACCAGTTATATCAACCAGAAAAACTAACTAAACATGTGTCAGCTGTATGGATCAGCTTATATTTATGCTGTTATTTAAAAAATACTGTTAGTACATGACATACTGAATAGTACATAATAATAAAAGAAATACCAAAAGTAGTAAGCATGATACATTTACATAAAATATCTGAGTCTCATAGTTCACAATGTTCAACTTTCAGCTTTTTATTGTTTTTATTTTATTTTATTTTATTTTATTTTATTTTATTTTATTTTATTTTATTTTATTTTATTTTATTTTATTTTATTTTATTTTATTTTATTTTATTTTATTTTATTTTTAAACATGTAATCAAATAGTTTAAGTCCTGCCTCAACAGTTCATGTTGTAAAACCTTGAAGAAAGTAGTTCTTTTAGTTGGAGACAGAACAAATCTTCTATTCCTACCTATATTGTTAGTGTCAGTACTTGATCTTCAGTCAATACAAGCAACCTCGATTGTCAGAGAAATATATTCATTGATAGTGCTAAGAGGATTTATGTTGTGTGTTTTTATTTTTACATTGATATGAAATCTGCATGCAGTAGGTAAAGCTTCTTACATGTTAGTCCTTCACAGCTACATTTTATGGGTCAGATATTGAAATAAGATAAATTATAGTACAGTTTAGGTATGATCCTTTTCTAACTTTTCATTCAGGTCAGTGTCTTATGTTAATACAAAATTAAATAAGAATCGGAGTTGTATGTTGTTGGACACTGTTTAGAGAAAAAATGTTTTATATCATTCTAATGCTAAAGCTAAGCAATTATGTTAATGTCCATAGAAACCTATTTATTCTAGATATACTCATTGCCTTGAAAAGTTTGTGATAGAGTTACACGACTAGATCCATAGCTATGTTGAGTAAATTATATAGTGCTCTTCAAGTCAAACCATTTTTGCTGTTTGCATTAGCTAAAAATCTCAGTACAGAATCTGCTTTTCCTTGATTTTTTTTTTTCAATTATCTTTTAAGATTGCACTACACTGTTTTTACACCTGAATTTGTCTTTTTTTGTTTGTTTTCATTAACAATGTTTAGCAATATACTATAAAAAAAATCAATGTAATAATTTCAAGAAGGGTTAAAACCCATTACCCACTGATTAAAGATACTATGGTCCAGGAGCCCCATAGAAGTTATTTTGCAGAATAAACATTGCAAAACTATATACATGAATAACAATGAAGTACATGAAGTTTACACATTCTGTAAAAGGAGTTTATTTTTTAAAGCAAAAACTTCGCTGTTATTCAGCACCATTTATCATATGAGACACTAACCAGATAAATCTTTGAAAAGAAATTCCATGTTGCCTATTCCTTAAGGAATTAGGTAAAAAGGAATATTAGGGAAATTAAAATCAGAGTGCTCTAAATCAGAGCAATAATTTGCTCTTCAAATGCTGGATCATAGAAGTTTTTAACGTTTTTTTTTTTTAACCGAAACATTTATGTCCATCTTGTTATACACATTTTACTCATTTAAGAAACTGAAAATTGTTCGTAAAATTCATACAGAACTTTTAAGAAATTTTCAGCATGCATTCAATTATTACATAAAAAAATCATTGTTATTGCTTCATATTTTGTTGCTTAACAAGGACCAACCCTAGGGAATCTAATTTGTAAAATCATAATTTCTCTGATTTTTATTGTACAATACCATTTAAGTTTATCATGGCTTACTATACCTACCAAATTTTCCTGTACAAATATGGGTAATTTTTTTCATTCAAATTGAAAGAAGAACCTAAAACAATTATCTTTTCCAGTTAATAATTACGCTTTTTTTTTTTTTTTTTTTTTTTTTTTTTTTTAAGTATTTATACTTGCTTAGAACTATCTAGCCTTTCTGGTGTTATATGGCACCCATATATGTGTCTTTCTTGTTCACAGAAGAATGACCATTTGATATTTCACAGAATCACAGAATGGTTGAGGTTGGAAGAGACCTCTGGTGATCATCTAGTCCAACCCCATTCCAAGCTGGGTCACCTGTGCACGTTGCACAGGATGGCACCCAGGCAGGTTTCGAATATCTCCAGACAAGGAGACTCCACAGCCACTCTAGTCAAAGTATTTCAATCTCTGAAACTGGCAACTGAAAATGTACAAAACATAAGGCCAGTGCCTGGTCATAACTAATACAATGCAAAAGTGGATTTCTTTTTTTCTTTTTTTTTTTTTTTTTTTTAAGAAGATATATTATGCACTGAGTGAGTATGTCTTGCAGATTTTTAAAAACTGTACTTTTGTGTGAGTCCATTTTCAGAGAAGTGTGATTTTTGGATAATAGTTTTTTGGTGCTCACCTTCATACCTTGGGCTATTTTAGACAAGGAACTACTTAGACATGTCTCCAGATATCCCTGAATACGCTACTCTGTTTGTTTGCTTGTTTGTTTGTTGGGGGGGGGGGGGGGGGGAGGGAGAAAGAATCCATAGGTCGCATGCAGGTAGTTTGAGAACAATAATGCAGCTGTGTTAAATGTCTTAAGTGATGAAAATGCAGAACACAGAAAGGAACTGAGAATGGTTAGTGGAAAACAAAACAAAACAAAACAAAACACCACCAACAACAAAACAAAACTCCAAATCCAATGTCTTACCTACAAAGGCTATATATACCATGCAAACAGTAAAATTGTTATTAAATATTTTATTTATGCCCACATTCGATCTTTTTGTAACTGTGAAGCAAATGTACACAGAGACAATTCAGGGGAGGTGGTAAGCTTCATCTGTAAACAGCTGAGGGAAGATGGAAATTTGGGAAAGAAACGTGCAACACTTTTTCAACACTACTATAAGTTTGAATGTCCTTGAGAAGGAAAGGCTATAAAATATGACTGTCATTAAAACTTATCTTTTCAGATCTCAGCAGACTCTATCAGTCACAACATTCAAAATGCCTGCAGAAACTTTATGACTGCGATATGGCTAAGAAAAATGTCTGAAAATGTATTAATCCAATTTTGTAATATCTTTTTAAACCTACCTATCCAGAGGAAAGCCACATTTAAATATCAAATCAGTGTTAGCTAATCGCAACATCATCAATTTTACCCATTTGTGACTCTTTGTTTCTAGACATTGGGTATTCCAAATTTAAATACGCAGTTGTATTATTTTGTGATCATTAATGTTCATTATGCATTGTATTTGTCTAAACTTAAGGTTAGACTGTACCACATACATATATATCTATATATATGTGGTACATATATATATAAACATAGCTTGGGTTGCTTTACTGAGCCTTTTCCACTCTTTTCATGGGAAGGTGCTTCAGTTGGATAGAAATGTTGCATCTAGCTGTTTTCCCATTGGTTTCATTTATTCTCCTGACTGTTTCCTTCTAGATTGCTAGTAGGATTGCTTCTATAGAAAGTTGTATTGGATGCTTTTGGAAGCCTTGTTTTCCCCTGTTACTACACACCATTCCAAATTCCTTTTTTATTTTGGAGTTGCACTGTGGGCTTTCTTATTCATCAAAACACATCTGATGGTTATAAGGACAGAAAATTAAGCTGCTCCACTCTAGTTAAACATTTACAAAGCTAAACAGCAATGTTTTCACTATAGAATAATATATACTCAATAATAGATTATTGGATATTTGATAGTAGGTCCCTTTATTTTTATTTATTTTTAGCAGCCATCAGGGTGACACAGTATATCTGTGAATTGAACAAAGTAACTAGGCAGCAATAGTCTTATAATTGCAGGCCTATGTGAGTGTGTGCACATATGTAAGTTTTCTTGTGATGGTTGCCCAAATGCAGGGAGAAAAAAAAGCAAAAAAAAAAAAAAAAAAAAAAAAAAAAGCTGAAGAATCTCTCCTTTTCTGGAGTTGTTGTTTAACATAAACTGGGAGAATTGCCTGAGGGTATATCAGCGGTCTTTGATGGAAGGTCTCATAAGGACTATCCATCTGCTTCCTGACAAATAGTGTGAGGATGGGATAGCAAGGAATTGTGAAGGTGGCAGAAACTCTTCTCACGTAGTGTGATCTTTGTGAATATTTTCAAAATGCTCATGAAAACAAACAAAAACAAATTCAAGAATGAAGCTGTGAAATTCAGCAAAAAACACAGTCAAGCATACTCATGAAGTTTAAAAAAAAAAAAAAAGAAAGAAAAAAAAGAGGACAGTGCAGAATATCGTATCCTCAGAAAAAAAGAGCTAAACTCTGTGAATTAAATTAAAACATGCTGTCACGCATTTACCCCCCCATTCTCCCTCAAACCCTCCACACCCCACAGCTGCTAAGGGTTTGGAAATGGTACTCATTAACACATCAACTTGTTTTACAATGGAGTGATAGCATGAGGGAAATCTTCATTTAGAGAGTGAATTTGCTTCTGCCCAGAACCACCTTCATGTTCTACCTCCAGCCTACCTTGACATTGTTGTAAGGTGCTTATGCTAATAATGCCAGGTGCAACAAGTAGTACTGTAAATCAGAAGATCATATTAAAGTTCATTTCTATTGAACTGACAGCCTAAAACTACGACACTACAACTAGCATACTGGCAGTTTTTTTCCCAGCCTTTGCTGTACTAAGTCTTGAGCACTGTACAGTACTTTGCAGAGCAACTAGTGAAGTCTTGAAGAGATAGAGGGTCTTCATTACTACCATATATGATTAGACCCAATTTTCACAAAAGATTACCCACATGGATATCTTCACAAATATGGTTAATAGGTGGAAAGCCAGAATGTATTTTATTCCCATGAATCCTCCTGTTGAACCATATTTTTTTAAAAACAATAAGCCAAAGAAAGTGACTAAATCTTAGCCTATGTTTTAGACCTTGTTTAACTCTGAGGCTGAAGTCATACATGAAAGCTCATGTTGTCTACTTTGGCAGAAAATAAAAATACTGAAAACCAGAAAATATTGGCTTTGCTTCCATCCTAAGGATAGCTGAGCTTTTTGTGCTAAGCAGAATGAGAGAAAAAATGGAAGGCACTAGTCCGGGTGATAATGAAATATATTTCAGTTAGGAAAGATGATTGTGCTGGTGAAGAAAACGATTTTCTGTCAGGATTGGCAAAGGAAATTAATATACTAAGATTTTTGGATGCACATTAAGAGTTCTAAAACATCTACCTTTAGTACAGTATTTTATGTTTGCATTGATATTGAGCTAGAACTACAGAGGATTACCGTTCTTTTGCTTTTTAAAAACATCTTTAGTGCATATTTTATAATTAGATTTTTCTTAATTAAATTTTACATATTCTTTGGAAATCAGTTGCTTTTCAGCAGAATTTGAGACTTTTAGATATTCATTTAGGTTGACTTATATCACAGGCAAACATTTTTGAAGAAAAAGTTTATTTCAGAGCTAAGACTAATGTTTAAACTTCTTCTGTAAAGACTACTAGCTTTTTTTTATATATGATCTTTCTTCAGTAGGAAACATTTTATTTTTTATATTTATTGTATTGTATTTTTTTGCTTCTCTTATCAACTCTGTGGTCAGTTATGCAAACAGGGAACAACTTAAACCTTTCAAATGTGATAAGTTTCCATTTTCAAAAGTGCCTTAAATTTAATGTGCTGCAAATTCCTGGGGTAATGGGCTTCAGGCATGCTATAACTTCACATAAGTGAACAGTGTTTTACCTTAACTAGGTCTACATGATTCAAGACATATGTGTTTTATCTTTCTCTGCATAAGATTTAATGTAGGTGTAATCCCATCTTTCATAATAAGAAATGTTATGAATCTCAAAATGCAAATGATAGTAGGTCATATCTCTTTCAGAGACAGTTTCAACATTACCTTCTTTCAATATATGTTATTAGGAAAGGAACAGATAAATATATAAATATTTTATGCTATTGAGATAATCTTTCTAGAAGTCTAGAAAGTCATGAACAACAGAGGAAGGAGATTAATGAATGGTTATTCACTTTTTATTAAAAAATATGGCAATTTGAATGTTTTCAGGTAATGTATTAAAAAGAAATGAAAAGAAGCATGTACTATGAATAAGAAAAACATGTAATTCATTGCCTGTGAATGTTCTGGCCCCTAGCCTCTCAGTAATTACCAATGTTTAAAGAAGAAAGGTCACCACTGGATACTACTGCTACTTTTGGCTCTGTAAGTCCCTAAATTGTGGAAAATCAAAGAAACTAGAGTAAGAGTTATTCCATGTTTGCCTTGTTTTTTCCCTTTCCCTTAAATTTTGACTATTACACTGTGTTGAAAACAGGGTAGTGTGTATTGGAAAAATAGGTCTTTTTGATGCTACTTTACAGCTGTTCTTATGTTATGTTTTCTGTAATATGCATAAGTATAGAATATATAAAATGATATCATTGAGTTTCAGTGCTGTTACTGGAGATTAAGACAAAGAAAGTTAAGAATCAAGTAATACATTCTTCATATATGAATAAAATAATTAGAGCAGAGGAAAAGAGAATTTTAAAACACATGCTAAATATGATGTAAATAACAAATGGTATATAGCACTCGGCAAAGCAGTATTCAGCCAAAGGTAATCACTCAGCTCTGCAGTGGAAAATGTGGAAATACAGTTCTGGAGCGGGGTCACAAAGACACAGCTCATTTATCTTTTTGGAGAAAGATGTCAATACAATCCAGGTAGAACATCTCTACACAAGCATCACAGTCTTTATATAATGTAATTTCAGCATTTATGCAGAACAGAATGTTACTTTAAAAGCTTAACGTTATTCTTGGAGGTCTCCAGGTAAAATACTAAACAGTCTGGATAATTTCAGTTATCTGAGGTCTGTGCCAGCAGCGGAGCTAATGGCCTATTGAAATGTACATGATAGCTACACAAGCTTGTATACAACTTTCAGTTTCTTGTATTGCTTCTCTCAAAAGAATATATGCAGCCAGGGTAGAAATGTGAGAATGTTTCCTAGAAACTTGGAGGTAATATTATCTTTTATCTTATTCATCAAAAAAAAAAAAAAAAAAAAAATCCTTCTGGGCATAGATATTAGTGATTTTAGTGATTTAGAAACTGGAAACTTCTATTTTAAGACCATAGAAAGTGGAGAGCATAATTTCATATTGTAATCAAACTCTGCTGCTGAGAAACATTCCTGTGTCACAAGAAAGATCTATTGACCGTTGTTAGATCAATAGATCACTTTCATCATTACCTCTTAGTAAGAAAGTTTATTATTTAAAATGATCCTGTAGCTCCCCAGTGGGGTAGTTGAAAGTCCAAAGCCCAAAAGGATAATTGGCTCACTACTTCCACAAACTAAAGCAGTATGATTTCATCTTTAAATGACATCATCTTAATGGGGAAAGTCATGAAGATTGTGATGCCTTGTTAAGGATGGTGTGTTTATGTACTGCAAACATTAAACACAAGATACAGAGCTTTCATCCATATGCCAAGATTCTTCATGTGTCAATTTTAGAAATATTTCCTTAGGACAAAATAAAAAGGAGCTCTACAAGTATAGCTGTATTTGAAGTTAATGATACAATTATGAAATAAGTGGTTACAGATGAATGTAGAGAAGTCCAGTTTAAGGATTTCCTTACCTGTCTGATTTAGATATTCTTGAAAATATATCTCCCAAGATCTTACTCGTTTGGCTGGATGCTACTCAAACAAACAAACAAACAAACAAACCACCAAACAACAACAACAACAAAAAACAACCAACCAAAAAAAACCCAACAACCACTACCAACAACAAAAAGATAAATGTTGTCAGTGTCCAGACAAATACACGATAGAGAAATTGCAGTAGTATTAAAATACAGTATTGCTTTGAATGGACGAATTTAAGCAAGTACTATACTTGAATAATAGCCAGTGGTTGTCAGGAATCTGCAAATGATTATGAACATTTCTTTTTGTTTGTTTGTTTTATGATATTGATAACTGCTGAAAAATCATTTAAAAATATTAAAGCTTACAGAAATAGAAAATTTTAAAATTTCCAAGTCCTGTTCTTATTTATGGAGTAGTAGATAGATAGTAGATACATATGAAGTTTACCTCCCATCCCCACAAATTAATGTGCATATATGTGTGCATAATATACCCTTATAGTCAAAAGGACAAAGAAACAAACAAATTACAAAATTGCCTGTGTATAAGACTAATTTATAAAATAACATCTGTGCAATAACTTCGTAGCTTTTGTTTACTAACCTCAAATTTGGATTTAGAAATATTGACACTTTTGGCTTTCAAATTTGAATAAGTTTAGAATCTTTTTTTTTTTTCCTTGTGTCCATACTAAAGTAATAATATTTTCTTTATTATGTGAAATCCTGTGAGCTCAGTTTTGAGTTTGAAAGACTTTTTTTTTTTTTTTTTGTAAGACAAAATATTGCTGCTTTCTTTTTGCAATCTGGTTAGAATTTATATATTTTTAGAGAGTCTACAGAAATAATCTTCAATTTTTATCTTCTTAGAAGAGGAATGGTAATTTGTCACCATCAGAAAACCTTAAATTACACTGCCTCTGAATTAAATTGAAATCTAAACTTATATTCCTTATCCTCTTCTCTCTCCCTTCCTCCCTTCCCCCCTTTATTTTATTTTTTTGGATAAACCTAACTATTCAAGAATATCTTTGATTTTTTTTTTTTTTTTTTTTTTTTTTTTTTTTTTTTTGTCTCTAAGGGAATGTTTGAAAGATACTTCACGTTAAGTAGAACTGTAAATTATTAACATATAAACTGTTGCTGAAGAACTCCCAGTGTGGATATTGTTGCTGTGGAAGAAGAATGTTCTAAAAGGAAGAGGTCAGGTAGAAACAGGCATTCTTTTATTCACGTGTGAAGCTATTCAAGAACAGTTATTCAAGAGTTCTTGTGCAAGAACTCTACAAATAAGGGCCAAAAAATTTTGATCACTGGTTTCAATAAATACTACAGACTAGTCTGTATACTACATGTGTATTAATAGCATTTCAGCAAAGTTAAAATTATGTGGCCATAAACTATCTTAGCTCTATGCCCACCCACTTTTTTCCTCTTTGCTCTTTCCAATTGATAATGTAATGAAAGATTGTTCTGAAAGTGAGACAAAGGACTTTCTTTTTCTCCTCAGTTATAATACTATTTTAATGACAATCTGTAGAAGTAGTAAAATGAAGGCTACTGCAAATTTATGATTCATGCTACATTTTAGTCTGTTACAGAATCACAGAATGGTTGAGGTTGGAAGGGACCTCTGGAGGTCATTCAGTCCAATGTCCTTGCTGAAGCAGGTTGCCCAGTATCATGCCCACTCAGTCACAGAATCACTGAATTGTAGAATGGTTTGAGTTGGAAGAGACATTAAAGATCATCTAGTTCATAGAATCATAGGACCATAGAATATCCTGAGTTGGAAAGGACCCATAAGGATCATCAAGTCCAGCTCCTGGCACCGCACAGGTCTGCCCAAAAGTGTAGACCATGTGACTAAGTGCACAGTCCAATTGCTTTTTAAATTCAGACAGGCTTGGTGCAGTGACTACGGCCCTAGGGAGCCTGTTCCAGTGTGCAACCACCCTCTCAGTGAAGAACCTCTTCCTGATGTCCAGCCTAAACTTCCCCTGCATCAGCTTAACACCATTCCTGCGGGTCCTACCACTGGTGTTTACAGAGAATAGGTCACCTGCCTCCCCACTCCCTCTAAGGAAGGGACTAGTTCCAAGCCCCTTGGCATTGGCAGGGACACCTTCCACTAGATCAGGTTGCTCAAAGCCCCATCCAACCTGTGCACTTCATCCTTCATCACTTCCAAGGATGGGGCATCCACAATTTCTCAGGACAACCTGTTCTTGTGCCTCACCACCTTCACAGTAAATAATTTCTTCCTAATATATAATCTACTCCTAATATTTAATCCAAATCTCCCTGGTTTTAGTTTCAACAGTAGATTTTACTACCATCTTGGTTTCTTCTCTCAGACTGGTATGTTGAATTCTGACTGTTAGGAGATCAGTTTTCTCTCAACTTTTTGTATATGTTATTGGTGAAATAACCTAGAAGGCAGGCAGCCTTCTCACAAGGATTTTATAACTGAATCAAGGGTGTAGCAAACTAAAGAATTGAAGTGTTGAAAGATTAATTCCTCACTTTTGCATTAAAGAGTCAGGAAATGTTAATAACAAGGTGGAATATGGATTTGCGTAGTAATCTGTTATTGCTTTCCTGCTTATGCTTTCCAGTTTCTGCAATAATTAAGGATATTTAAATTTTAAAGAAAAAGTAATCAGCCAGTATCTGGTAGCTAATATTGTCTTGTAACAAATCAAAGCACAAGTGTACCAACCATTTGAATATATATCAAATAGATTTGTACATATATTTTACACGAAGTTTAAAACACACTTAGAGGTTGAAAATTATATCTAAAAAATATAGAGATGGAGTCTGAAGTGACAGTGTTTAGATCTAGTATATACTTGTGCAATAATCTTGATGCAGAATTTGACCAAGAACATTTTAGTCCTCTTATAAAGGAACTTTGTGTTATTCTCTTCTCATACAGTATAATTCTCTGCTAGAGTCCTAAACTTACACTAGATTTTTCCTACTCAAATTGAGGCTTACTAAACACTCCCGGACTGTTAGTCTTTTGTGCAGTTCAAAGGATGTCAATGAGGGTATTTAAGTCTGATCAAGCAGAAAGAAATATTACACAACGTGATCTTAGAATATACCAAATTGTAACTAAATTTGCACCTAATTTTTAAGGGGGGTAAACACATATATTCCTACGCATAGGAGTCCACAGGAAGTGGAATCACTTTGACTACATCCAGTCACTTACTAGCTTTTCTGGTCTTGCTGTCTGAATAATTTTACAGAATTTTGTAGATCTCCATTGCTATTAAATCTCTTTCACAAACAGTCTAGACTATGGGGAAAAGAAAAACAAGAAGAAGAGGAAGAAGAAGAAAAAAATAATCTGAAATGTTTATTCAATTAAGAATAGTTTATACAATTTACTAACACAATGGCATTTAGAATGGTAGATTTTAATTATCTATGCCCTGTTCTAAACCTTTAATATAAATGGCCATTGGCATATTTCCATTATTTAGATGTGCACTCATGTTTGTACCTTCCTTGGAAATGTATGTTCAGAGTGGACACACACTATTCCAGAATAAACACATAGTATTAATGAAATAATTATAGCATTATGACACACCTGTATAAGCCAAGAAGAGCTTGCAGACCAAATATTCAATTTTTACCCAAGTTTGAGGCTTTCTGAATGTGGAATGATCTTATATCATCCTATAACACAGGGTTGTCTTAGAAAAAGGTACCCTATGTCTCAGGATGAATTGTGAAGCAAAGGAGTTCTACAAAGAGGCTTAAAACTGGTTAGTTGAGAACTGTTTAACTATCTGAGTTTACTTAGCATTTACTTAGCATTACTGCCTTCAAGGACTTAAACACCATAATGAATATCAAAATTAAATATTCCTAGCAACTAAATTTGCAAAAAATTTGTTTTACATCGTAATTTTACAATTATTAATTACAAACTTGATGCAATTTCCATCTTCATAAAAGATTGTGCATTTTCCATTCCACATTTACCAGAATATATTTACCAGAGTATATTTAACAAAAAAACAGAGGTTTGAAAATCCCTCTGTCATTCAAAGCAAATTTTGTGGACTCTGGTTCACTTAATGTATCTGTTTTTTAAAGTAAATGATATTTTGTAACATAAATATCAAATCAAAACAGATGCATCTGTAATCAAAGCATATGGGTATACATATGCTACAATGTTCTTTAGAATGAACCCCTTATGAACCCTGAAATATAATTGATGGGAAATACAACATGCTCTGCTTGTAAGGTTACTTTTGTTGACTTTTAGATATCATTGGAAATATAATAGGTATTTGAAAATAATGTTTTACTTTTAAAACATAAAATTAGCGAATGCTGGGAACTTGCTCACAATTTATTCAACAGTAGGTTTTTATGAATACTTCCAGTGTTTATGTAGAGAGTATCACATGATACTCTTTCTGTTATTAAGCAGGCTGAAATGTAGGCAGCAAAAGAGGAAATACCTTTAAGTAGAAACTAAGTAATACAAGGGTTTTTTATTTTTTATTTTTATTTTTTTATTTTTTTTTTCATTTGCAAAATGTGCTACTATGCTGTAACTATTTTTGTCTGTTTCTCTGTTAACTTGATCTTGGAACACCTAAGTGTCTACATTTCAATATACACATACAGCAGGCTGCATAACTGATTTAACAATAAATTGAATTAGTCTTTATGTAGGAGAGAAGTCCCAGGAACAGATAATTTGGCAAGGCTTTTACAATAAACACATATGAAATAAATATATTTTTTCCATTATTTCCTGTTTTCAGAGGAAGTAAATGCTTTCAAATGACTATAATGTTTCTCTGATAACATTCTGGTCAATGTCTACAAGATTCTAATGATGGAGTTTGCATTCTGCAGAATGGCTACTTTAAACTGAATATTACTATACACTTATTGAGAGTTGAGTAATGAATGGACTTCTCTGTTTCCTTTTTTTGTTTTGTATTCCATTTCCATTAATTTCCTTCTTCATTAATCCCACAGTTTTATCCATCCCTTGTAATTTCAAGTTAGAGAAAACAAATTAAGGAAAAAAAAAAAAAACAACACAGAGGTAATTGAATTTATTTGCTTTAATGCTGCTAGTCCATATTATCAGCTTTCTTAAATTGAGTTTGGGATTGCCAGCTTTAGCGGTATTACAC
Source organism: Aythya fuligula (assembly GCF_009819795.1). NCBI lineage: Eukaryota > Metazoa > Chordata > Aves > Anseriformes > Anatidae > Aythya > Aythya fuligula. Next base: position 67,071,988 of record NC_045561.1, read on the forward strand.
TGTATTTTGGGATGCTGCCAGCATATCCTGAGCAAATATATTTAAATCAAAACTAAGCTGCTTAAAATATTCACGTTATGCTCTTGGTATGGTTTAGAGAAATGTGAAACCATTTAAGACCTGCAAACCTGTTTTATGGCAAAAATGTGTTTGAATTGTTAAGCATAAATCTGAAATTGATAGTCACTCTTAACTGTGTTTAATAGGGAATGGCTTCATTGTTCTATTAACAGTTATACACTCAGGGGCTAATTCATTTGAAATTTGAAAGAAATTTTGAAAGAAAAACATTTTTAAAACAATTTTGGGAAAAGAAGTATCCTGAGGAGATAAAATCACGCATGCAGGGAAAATGCATATTTCTTTTGAACAGTCAAATACATTTGTTTTATGCATTGCACTTTTATGCGTTGCATGGAACTTTGAGTATGAAATTCAATAATATGTTAATTCAAAAGTCAATGTCTTTTTAATAGTTATATATATATATATATATATATATGTGAGTATATGTTACCTCCTGGGGCGACATATATCCTGTAAGAGAAACAAACCCAGGAATTTTAAAATATTTTGCTGAGGAAGCTTTGAAACATGTTTAAGTCAGCTATTAATTTGTTTTTGTGCATTTTTTTTTTTTTTTTTACAGTAAAATAGTGTCTGCTCACAAACTGGCCTATGATAATCTTGAAGAAGGCTACTTTTTTCTTTAGCTCTGTCCTATAATAACATGAATAACAGTTACTGTTAAGGTCAGTTGAACTTAGTGGAAGATTACCAATGAAAATATAGTTGTTTATTAAGGTAGGCGTTAACTAAAAGCTAGATATTTGGATTTAGGAGGATAATTATCTTCATATCATACTGATGTTTTAATTTAGAGTAGTGCTTCCACTAATTCAAGGACATTTCAGTTTCTTCTGCTGTCCTGCTGCCAGTAAGGAGGTTGGGGGTGCACAAGAAGCTGGGAGGGGACACAGCCAGGACAACTGACCCAAACTTGGCCAAAAGAATATTCCATATCATATAACACCATGCTCAGCAATAACAGGGGGAGGTGGCCAGGAGGAAGTGCCATTGCTTGGGGACTGGCTGGGTATTAGTTGGCTGGTGGTAAACAATTGTGCTTCACTTGCTTTCTTGCTTTGTGTATTCTCCTCCACCCTCACACTCCCTTTCTTTCCTATTAAACTTTATCTCAACCCATGAGTTTTACATTTATTACCTGATTCTATCCCCCATCTCACTGGGAGGGGTAGGGTGAGTGAGCAAACAGCTTTATGGTGCTCAGATGCCTGCTGGGTTACCCTACAACATAGTATTATCCTTTGCTTGTTGTGGTGGTGTTTCTGATGTTGATAGAAAGAAAAAAAAAATGATATGATATTATCTCAAGTTTAAATACAATTCAAGCTATCAATATTTGATTTTTTATTAATTAGCCAATAAAATAAAAGTATTGACTAGGAAGTGTAGGGCCTATCCACACAAAGATAAATAGTGCATTTTTATATTATCACATCAAGTTATTTAAAACTAATAAACTAGATTCACACTTTCATTTTCATTCTAACTCTGTTATACTCTAAGCTGGGTTCCAGTTGTTTCTGTAATTTTATTACTGAAGACTATTCATTCTTAAATTTTTCCTTGGTTTTCTTTTGATAAGCCCTGACATGGTCAACTGACCAGATGCAAGGTAGTCAGGGACTCTTTAATTATTGGACTGTGAAATTATGAGACAAAATAAATAGTCTGTCTCTAATCTACTCATCAAAAGCAATTCCAGGCCATATTTTCTTGCTGTTAAAAGAAGTATGTTGCTACAGAACCCAACAATAAACATATTTGTTTTGCAATTTATAGAACTCAGGATTTATGCCTGTGTAAGTGTCTGTCTGTATACCAGTCTGTCTATCTATTTCATTCAGAAGAAGATATTTGCAAAGCTAAGCCAAGTAAGTGATACAAGCTGAGGGTGGTGGTAGGGTGTGATGCACATGACTAAACCCCAGACCTTGTTCAATTCCAGTGTTACTCTGTGGATGCACTTTTTAAGCGACAACTGTCTCTGGATAGATTGTGCAGTCTGGGGAAAGGAGAAGGTGTGACATAGACCTGTTGAGTGTAGTGTTGGAGCATGTGTATTTACAGACAGGGACATGTGTACATACGTGTTACAGTGTAGCATAACACTTTATTTCTCCATCACCTTTGTATTCTTTGATTTTCTATCTTCAGCGAAATTTTGATTCTGTACATTCATGCATGCTGTACATTCAGCACTCTCAGTGCACAGAAGTGCATAGACATACATGCCCACCCAATTCATGCATGTATGTGCAAACCTCAGTTGCTAATCAGCACCTCATGTCAGCTTCCATCATCCAGCTGTGGACTGTTTTGATTTCATTCTCTCCTGACCCTAATTTTCTGTGAAATTAATGTATTGCTCTCTTCTAAGAACTCCTTAAAACTCCTGTGCTGTGGAAACACAACAGTTTCCAATACTTAGGTTCCTGTGTTCAGCACTCGCTATCATTTAGCTCAAATTCTGTCTTCTATGTGTTTACTTTTTGTATTCATCATCTGTCCATGCCCATATACTGTATTTCTTTTATACTTTTTTTTACTGAAGTGTAAATATTTTTGTTCTGCTTGTACATTATCTATGTACTGCATTGCATTATTTATGGTCTCTGTTTTAGTCTGATGATTATATGCTTTGAAAGCAGCTAGAAGGTGAAGCTTTGAGTTCTCTTACTTTAAGGAAAGTATTGAACCCCCGTCTCTGCCTAACCAGATAAATTACATCTTAGCAAGATTACTATATAAAAGATAGCCATGACTGCAAGGGAAAAATATGCACATAAATCCTGGAGAGGGATCAGGTTTATGAATTCCAGTTTTTCCCAGGCTTTGTAACTGAAGACTGGAGGAGGGTATCTGTGCTTCAGGAAGGGGTAGAATTTCAGGACTGTTCCTGTATGCTACTCATTTTAGATATATCCTTCCATATCCCATCAGATACCTATTGGGAATTATAAGATTACTAATCCTGATCATCTAGTGGCCTCCTTAAATTACACAGGAATTTTAGGTACACACTTTACCCTGAGGCTAGGCTCTGATATCCCTATATGGATCTAACCCTTAGTCCTGTTTTACTTTCAAAATGAATGCGCTATTTCAATGGGTCATATTTCTCTCCTCATTATACCAGTGTAATGTTATTGCAGGCATGACGGCAGCACTGCTGTAAATCAGAATAAAACTTGCCCAGCATCTTTAATAGATGTTTAATTTCATTCACATTATGTTCACCTTTTAAACTACTTTTCAGATATAATCTTTAATTTCCTCTCTTGGTAACTGCACAAAAATTCTAAACAGCTTGCAAGATAGATGAAGCATACACTGCTGATATCTAAAAACTAGATAGGTGATTACTTCTAATGGATGATACATGTATATAAACATATATGTATTAAACGCATAAACCTAATCTTTCTCTCTTGTTCAGCTACTTTCTAGAAAAAATCATAGCACTGATAGTGTGGGAAGGATCTATTTGTTCACTCTGGCTTTCTGAAATAGATACACTGTGCAGTCATGTGGAGCCACTACTTTTATTCATGGAGAAAATGCATTCTTGGAGGATAGAGTATATAATATCTGTGTAAAGCCTTTTGCTGCTATTTTGTAGTCAATATTCTTCTTTCTGTATATCTGTTCAGAGCATCATCCTAAAAATATATATATAAATAGAACACAGGGAGCCAGAAAGTCCTTCCTGGTGAATATTTCTGCATCCTGTTTCCTCCTCTTGGAATAAAGCCATTCAATTTCCAACATTCTACTGTAGTTCTTATTTTTCCACCAGAAAAAGAAAGAACTCTTTCAAGGAGAAAATGAGTTTTACAGCAAATATCAGATAATGAAAGGAAATTAATCTCCCTATAAAATTTCTGCTGAATGTAATGAATTTGAAATAAGACAGGGTAGAACTGCCTGATGGTCACTGCTCAGCTGTCACTAATGCTGCTTTCACATGAAGAAATAGGACTTCTACTGGCATCAGCAAAAGTTCAGTGTCTGAAAGGCTGCTTGCACACCATTCAGAGGCCATTGCTTACTGAACAAATGCAAAACAGAAATGTAAGCTTCCTGAATCAAACAGGGATAACAGAGAGGCATGTGACAGCCTTTTAGCACAATCTAATTCACAGTTTTATAACACTTGCTTACAAGTTGTGAGTGAAAATTAATGTATCTGTATCACTTGTATCTGTATTGGTAGTTAATCTTTTCCTTTTCCTCTCCCAATAGAGTCCTCAGATTTAATGTGTAGTTTCAGTCCATCTTTGTACACAGGCCTGGGCCTCTTAACATTCAACAATCAGTTGGAGCAGCCAGAGAAACACACCACACTTCCAGAAACAAATTAAAATGCACATGGCTGAAAGGGACCTGCTGAGGCAATTGGCAGGATTTCCAATACTGACTCTCAGAACCAACTTGTCTGAACATGCTTTGAAACACAAGTTGTGCCAGCTGAGATCTACATCTCTTCAAAGTAAACTCCTCTTGAATGATAACTGTACCTCACAGTTAAAGACTGCCCTAAACCTTGTTTGTGTTTGAATAGCTCTGTGCAGATTTCTAACAATCTTTTAAAGGCGAATTTCTTGTTTTCTTATAATTTATTACCATTATTTTATATGTTACTGAATCTATGACAATTCTTCTGGTGTAGGTAATGGTAGGAAATTGTGTCATGTTTTGTGTTGGGAGATTTTTTTTACTGACTTAATAGCTGTGAAACACAAAATAAACTCATAAATATTTTCAATTAAATTGAAAATACAAGGTCTGAAATGTATATGGAAGAAATTCAAACAATCAAAATATATTTATTTGAAACGTTTGTAAGAAAAAAAAAGAAATACTGACCAGTTCTTTGCATGGGGAGATTTTGTGACAGGTTGTCCTAATCAGACAGGTTATCGGAATCAGAGTCATGTTAAGATTTGTTTTTTATTGTGATACCTGGATTTGAGAAACTGCATCCTGAAAAGGAAAATCCACAGAATGACTGTGTAGGTACTCAGGGTCTTTGTTAGGTACACGGGGAGAAAGAGGAAGCCACAAGAAACAAAAAATCAATCAATCAATTAAACAAACTAAAAAACAGAAAAGTGGGGAATGGCACACTTCCAGGGGTTAGACACTGTTCATATCTGTGAGGAAGTGGCTTCATATTTTAAGGTCTTTTTTTACAGTAGTCTACCAAACTTTCTTTAAAGAGAAACAAAATCAATACACATTTTAATAACTTTTTTTTTTTTTTTTTTTTTTTTTTTTTTTGAAAGACAAGTAGAGAAGAAGCCCACTTTTTATATGTTTACTTAGAGGATAATACATTCATACAGGATATTGTAGTTCTGAGGTCAATTTTTGCTTCTGTATGAGGGGCATTTTAAACCACATCTGCTACAAACCTAATGCTGATAGTGTCTTAGCTTTTGTGCTATAATTAATGATTTATTGACTGCAAGAGGTAAAATGACTTTCTAGCCTAATGGTTAACAGACTTGCTTGGAAGAGTTCTGGACATAAAATAACTTTTTATCCCCTGACTGTAAAAGGTATAATAATCCTTGAGGCAAAAGAATGAGCCCCATGACTCCTCCTAATCTGTTAAGTTTTATACTGTTCTTTCTTTCTCTGCTGGTCTTTTGAATATTGAATGCTCTTATGTAAAACAGAAATGCTTCAATAGAAGGGATTAAAAACATTCTCCAATTCTATTAACTTTGAATTTTCAATAATTTGATGGTTAAGACAATCAGCTTCAGGGCTAAAGCATAGATTTAAATTCTTGCAGGATTCAGATGGGTAAGTGTATTAAGCACTGGAAAAAAAAATTAGGGAAGCCATCTCTTCCTCTGGCTGTTGGGGTATTTTGTGTGAAGCCAAATCCAATAGGCATGCTCTAACATCACCTATCAGATTAAGCACTGAAGGCAAAATAGGTGAAGGAATTTCTCATCTATTTGTGCACCACAGTAGGTCTGAGTACTGAACTTAGCATTTATGCTGCTGTTGAGCCTGAAATGCTTCTAGGCATTCATGAAAGCAGAACTTTGGACAGGTTGAAAAGTCTGAAATAAGAAACATTACTGGCTGCACTACTGGCTTTAGGTGTTAAGGAATTAGATATAATTTGATGGCAGCTGAGTGGGGTGAAGACTAGAATTTAGGCTTTTTGATGTGGGATCTGATAATTACTAGTTCTATATAGCAAGGAAAAATAAAAGTCAGGGCCTTGCTTTTATTGAACTGAAGAAAATAACACAAAAGTCACACTGTTAAATTAATGTCAGGTGCTGTTCAGTAAGGTAATTTGTCATTTCTTTGTTTTAATTACATTAGTTTGGCAGGTTTTTAAAGCTAAGAAATTAAAGCACTGAAGCTGCTGTAAATAGCAGAGTCAATGAGAACCAAGGAGCTGTACATATGCTATGTTCCTGCAAGGTGTATAACGTTAATAGTGCTGACAAACATACCTACCAATACATAATGAAATACATGGAAATATTGTCTACTAGACAAATGTGGCTGGTGCAAATTTAATATGCAGCATAAAAAAGACCTTGATAAATCCTAAGCATTAAGTTTTATTTTCACAATCATTCTTACTTTGCTGTCAATATTAAGCATCTTCATATTTTGTGCAAATACCTACAAACAAGTTGTGGAGGCAAAGTAAATCATGCTGAGATCAGTCTGAAGTGCTGGAGGTTACACACTCTTCACATACCAGAATAGCTAACTGTACTACCTCTCTTCCCTGCAGAAGCTAATCAATAGTGAAACATGGGTGAAAGGTACTTTCAAGACAGATCTGTTGTAAGAGCTGTAAGCTCACAAATGTTATAGATGAACAGGAATGTTATAGATGTACAGGAATGATGTAGAACTTGCATGTATATGTCAAAATAATAGTGTGTAAATGAACATTGTTTTTGATTAAGAAATTTACTACTTTAAAATAGACTGTTGATTTGAAAGTGCAAGTGAAATAGTATTCAGGGAAGTTCCAGATATCAAACAGTTTTCCTTTCTAAAAAGGAAAGACAGGCCCAAAGGTTGTTGGTTATTTTAGGATTTATATGGAGTTCTTCTTTTTCCATGGAAAACATTGAAAAGACTTATTGTATATGCCATATTTCTTTCATTTTCATTCTCCTTCAGTCTCTTAACACCATAGCTCTCAGTCAATGTCTCCGCCTATTCTTTTGAGTGACTGGGAATTCTGGTTATTCATTAATAGGTTTTCAGCTGCTGGGCTGAACAAAATTTACAAAGAATTATAGCAATAAGCCATGTAAAAAGTAACAGCAAAAACCATATGACACAAAGCCTCAAAACCAAAGTTAGAAGTGACAAATACATATCTTTCATATGAAATCACTCATAAAAATCTTTCATATGAAATCACTCATAAAAACATAAAATAATAAGATATGTATATTTTCTTATTATTTTAGGGTCTAAAAATCTGTGTAACTTAAAAATTCTATATTGTTATTTAAGGGATATGTTGCACTGAAGATTTTCAATAGATCAGTTTCACACAGTCTGAGTAGAAGTCTGAATTTAGATTAGAGGGATGAGTTCTGTACACAACAGCTTCTCTGAAATTCTATACTGCATGTCTAGACAGAACCCAGGTTATCATATTCCCTATGTATTTGAAATTCTGAAGAATGTTTTGATAAACTGCGTACTTCATTCCAGGTATGTAGTAAAATATGAAAGCGAAGTGATACTGACGGTGTTAAAAAACTTGTTTCTGAAAAACATATAAACAAAATCCTAGTTATTACTCCTGGGAAAGGATGTCAGAAATAGTTCAATAATAGATGTATGTGAAACTAGGCGATTTGTTGAGGTCACTAGCACAGTAATGAAAAAAATGCAATTTATAGTATGCTGTATCTATTCAACACTCACAAATAATAGATTTTAATTTCTTCACTTACATTCATAAATCAGGAATAAAATTTTGTCATCCTGTGGGAGGAAAATAAATCATAGAATTGTAGAATCATTAAAGTTGTAAAGGACCTCCAAGGTCATCTGGTCCAATCATTCCCCTACCACCAATATCACCCACTAAACCATGCCCCTACTCCATGTCATCCAACCTTTTCTTAAACACCCCCAGGAAGGGTGACTCCACTACCTCTCTGGGCTTCCTGACTACTTCCAATGCCTGACTACTCTTTCTGAGAAGAAATTTCTTGTAACCTGAGACCTGAACCTCCCCGGTACAAAATGAGGCCATTCCCTCTGGTCCTATCACTAGTTATCTGCAAGAACAGGCATCTCCCCACACCTTCCTTTCAGGTAGTTGTAAAGAGCAATAATGTCTCCCCTGAACCTCTTCTTCTACAGAATAAACAACCCCAGTTCCCTCAGCCACTCCTCATAAGCCGAGTGGCTGTTCCAGACCCTTCACCATCTTTGTAGCCCTTCTCTGGACATGCTTCATGACTTCAATATCTTTCTTGTAGTGAAAGTCCCAAAAATGGACACAGTACTTAAGGTGTGGCCTCTCCAGAGCAGAGTACAGGGGATGATAACCTCCTTGGTCCTTCCGGCTACACTATTCCTGATACAATCCAGGATGCCATTAGCCTTCTTGGCCAACACTGATAACTTATGATTGACCAACACTCCTGGATCCTTTTCCTCTGCACAGCTTTTGAGTCACTCTGCCCCAAGCCTGTAATGTTGCATGGGTCTGTTGTGGCCAAAGTGCAGGACCCGTCATTTAGCCATGTTGAACCTCATCCCATTAGCCTCTGCCCATTGATCCAACTTGTCCAAGTCCCTCTGCAGGGCCTTTCTACCCTCCAGCAGATCAACACTTCCCCCCAGCTTGGTGTCATCTGTGTACTTACTGAGGGTGCACTCAATTTTCTCATCCAACTCATTAATAAAGATAATTAAGAGAATAAAAAAACCTCTATAGAGATTTTTCCTTAAAAATCATAAATACAGTAAAAACACCAAAATGGCATTTGATGATGTTTATGAAGGACAAACAGTACTTACTTTTACAGAATATATACTGTTACACTGAAAAGATTTAAACATAAACTTTACTGTAACAAGAAGGCATGATGTAATTATCAGGACATTGTTGTTGTTGTTGCTGGCTAGTCATGAGGTTTTCTTATGTGGAAATGAAATGCAGGTCTTTTTATCTTTAATTTAATTGCACATTCTCAGATCAAGAAAAAGATTTGATTCTGAAATATTTTATAAATCATAAGCAGCTGCTGCTGAAACAAAAAATCAAGTCGTGTCATTGAATATGATCATTAAATTTGAGAGAACTAGCTTCAGGAAAGGGAAACTTTACTGGGTTTTGGGTAACAAATTCCATTGCTAAGTTGTGAAAAATATTTTCTAGCACCCTTGACAAAATTTACTTCTACTTGTACTGTCTGTCAAACAAGAAGCCAAATTATTTTCACTGAAATAGCAACTCTTGTAGGTGGCTATCACTGTATTATTTTACTGATGTGTATTTTCCTGCGTCTGTGTTGTGGTCTGAATACCATACGGAAGAGCCAGTTACTCCCCTGCTTTGTAGACCATAAGCATATGAGAACTGATGCCGGGCACAGATGTTGCCAAAGATAACAGACCTTCAAAAACATTGCAAACTGAACATTCATTTCAACTGAATTATCCTCTCAGGGTAGGCTAGACTGAAAATACTTTGTCTTGTAACATGAACTTCCTTGGGCCCAGATAGTGTGTGAGGACGTGCTAAGGAGATGCTCTGGGTACTAGAGCTGCTGCAGAAGTGGAGTCAACAGAAAGGTGATGTTGAGGACCAGTGCTATTACCAAATTGTCCAATAGGAACTTAAAATTTTAAATACAAATATAAATGCAATTAACCATAAGTGAATTAAAATACTGTTTTTAGTACTTATGATAAAAAATAAATGTATATTCTGAGGTTTAAAGAAAATGAATAGTTTATTATTTTTTTTAAAACTATGACTATTTTTGTTTGACTTTTTTTTTTTTTTTTCTTCTATATTAGGGTATTGCATATCAGAATAAGCATGTATTTTTGTCTGTCTACTTATACATATGTCCACCCTATATTTTAAAAAAACAATGTGATTATGAATATCAAGCCATAAGGAAATCCCCTTAAAAGAAAAGGATAAGGTCTTTGTAAGGATAAAGGATCTTTGTAAGCTCCTTTACATTGTTACATATATGAACCTAAAAATGGAATGATGTTACTGGCAAAGTAACACAACTTTATTTCCTTTCCATAAGAGAGCAGATACACTTTATTTTTTCAGTCTCTGAAATATATAATAGGTTTTCTTAATTTTCATATGGGGCTGCAAGAACAGACCTAACTCATGAGAAAATTTCCCACTTTTTTATTATATATAAATAGCAGCATAATAGATGCCATTTTCCTCCATTATTTTGCAAAAAGGCTAGTGAAGGTGATACAATATCCATCAAAGTACACCAGAGAAAACCATTGTATCAGCAAATGTTTCAGAGCCTGTTCTGCTTACTTTAGTTGAATTTCTACAATTATGAAACTTAAAAGCTTGTACTTTGTGTAAGTCAATTAGGTCTTTGCCTTCTCCCACATCTTTGTGCCCATCCCAGTTCCCAGAAGTCCCAATTAATTTCTGCCTTATTCTTCCTTTTTATTTCAAAAACTGTCTGGAATAGAGATCAACAGTTGAAAATGTGGCATGATTTTGGGCAAGACATTCTCTTTTCCATAGAAACTTAACTGTTGAATAACAGAAAGTTGTAAGTAGTTCATTGTTTGAATATCTGAAAAAAAGGGCAATATTGTCATATTTGTATTAACTAATATTTCATAAGGATATGAAAATGTATGAAACAAGTTATTTAAAATTCTTTCACCATTAGTGATTCCTTTCACAGGAGATGAGGTAGCAGATACACATTTTAATATTTATTGAAGTGGTAAAAATACCTTATTTATTTCTAAATATTTGCACTTCTGTATTTGAAAATAAATGTTTTCCTTTACAAGTAACTTTTAAGATTTTATAAATATATTAATAATTGTTTCTTTCCTGTTTCATAATACTCATGACTAGCTCATGGAAAATTGCAAGGGTGAGAAAAAAAAAATTAGGTTGTTCTTATAACATTAATATTAATTAAAATTCACTAAATTAAGTTTTACCAACTTGTGGGTAAACATGTTGCTCCTCTCACTGTGTGTAGGGGTTTTGTTTCAGCAAGGTGGTTGTCAGATCCTCTGCTGTTACTTAGTGAAGTAGTTTCTGGTAGATTTATGTCCCAGTGTTTCCATTTCCCAGCAACCAGTGCTTGTAACACTCTTATATAATATAACATATATATATATATATATATATATATATATATATATATATATATATATTATATGGTATATATAATACTGCTGAGAGGCATATCCTGATGGAGTAAGAAAAACTTACTTCCCTTGTATGTCTATTTGACAAATCCCTTAACTAAATGCCCTTAACTAAAAGCAACCTAGGACTGAAACAGATTATGATGATTTTATTTTTATTTTTATTTTTATTTTTATTTTTATTTTTATTTTTATTTTTATTTTTATTTTTATTTTTAGTTTTAGTTTTAGTTTTAGTTTTAGTTTTAGTTTTAGTTTTAGTTTTAGTTTTATTTTATGGTCAAAGTAGCTCTTACTTTAATACTTCTGTAATGGTGGGCTGAATGAAGATCTACATATAGCTCCAGAAACATGATGGACAGTTGCTGGTATATTTGCAGCCACTATAGGTGTTTTGATACTTATCTGTCACTGATATAATGCTGGCTAGTAAGAATCTGTACCAGCTGACAAGTTTCATGCAGAAAAAAATGCATAATTGCCTGTATAAATAATCTAGATTGTTATCTCTAAATTGTCCTTTTTGTGATATTTATTATACAAATATAGAAGAATCTTTCAGTTGCCTCATAAACACAGGAGTGTTCCAGTGACCTGTGCTGATACATATTAATGATGAGGTAGAAAACGAGATGAAATAACAGATTTCTAGATCACAGGATATGTGCCTTACACACAACTACACAGGTTAGTAAGAAAGTGCTTCTCCTGAGCAGAAGCAGAAATTATGTTTTAAAAAGAAGCAAAATCAGATATCCCCAAAGTCACCTAGACATAAAAGTTTTAAAAATAAATGGTTTAGAGGGACAATATTGTCAAAACAAATATTTTAGTGAAAATTTCAAATAGATACAATACATAATGTACAGAAAACTGAGCTGACAGAACTACCAACACTTGCCTGAGGCTTTCTAAGCCAGAGGAAAACCTGCCATACATAAGCTGTTCCTTCAGTGGTGAAGAGAAGGAGGTGGCAAAGGAAAACAAAAACAACAACAAAAAAAGGGAAAATAAAAGAAGAATTATGGCAGTTTAGGATTGCTGGGATTTATTTCTTGTTTTACTAAACTTGAATAAATATTTATTTTTAGAAATGTGATAACTAAACCACATTAATCAATTGCACAAAAATCAAATAAGAAAGCTTAAAATTAATTAAAGATCTGCCCTTAGCTTTCTATGACACTCATATAAAAATGAGTGAGTGGATACTATTTAAGATATTACAGTGGTAGCACACAGAAACTCCATTAAAGAACAAGCTTTCATACTATTAGGTGCAGATAATATTATTGGGCTAGAGAGAAGGAGAATCTGTACCCCAGGGTGTTTAAAATGTATGTTTAGTGGGGCTAGCTCAAACCAGCATTTATATCTTGCAGAGTCCTGGCTCAATGAATGTAGGTATGTAAGCTACTAGGGTAGTAGCTGTTGGTAAAGGCTTTAGATGTTTTGGTGTATTGGATTTCTTGTTTAATGGACAGGGATATGATAGAAATTTTATACATAGATTTAAATTATTTGGGGCAGTTACTGCTTGGATCTCCACTCTTGAGAAGCCCCATGTATGCTTTATATAATCTAAACAAGGGATGGAGAGGGTGTTTTCAGATATTAAATGATCACTACAAATATTTTTAATAATCATTATATATTTGGGCTGAATATAATTATCCTTATGTCTGGAAATAATTGCCATTATATTTCTTGTAGTATCTAAGCCTTTATTCCAGCCCAGCTTTCTATTCTGTCCTACTCCAACCTCAGCACCTTCTTTTCCAGATACACAGCAAAGTATTCACTTTTTTTATTTAAAAGTCTATGTTTTGATAGAAAAAGACAAAAGTTCTTTTAAAAAAAAAAATAAAAAAATATTTATTTTATTTTCCATTTGGGAAATTCAATAAATGTGATTTAAAAAAATATATTTATTTATTTTTTTCTCCATGGGCTGCATTCACTCAGTCTTGAATTGGACTATGATCTGTAAGTGATCTCTAGAACACTTTATGTCACTAGTCATTCTCTGATATTTTTAAACATTCTTCACATGCAGTGCTAGAGTTTATTGAGTTAATAATTATCATAGAGATATTTTCAAGATTATTTTCCACACTGGGTGAAGATAAGGAGCATAAAATTCATTTGTGAGGCCTCCATCATGAGACCTCCATTACAGTTTCAAGCAAAACTTCTGGGAGATGAGTAAGATGATCATCACAGAAATGCTAAAGAGAATCAAGGATGCCTTTCTAATGCATGTAAAATATTCCATATATGTTAATACAAAGGTGGTGACAAACAGATATGAAAGGCCAACACAGTCCTTACAAGAAAATGAATAAAGCAAAAACAGAGAGAGAATTTCTCTAGCAATATCTCAATATCTTCCCTGCTTGTAGGTGCTGCACACATAGAAGCTACTACTTGAACAACAGCAAGCCCTCTTATCCCTTTGGATGAGAGAAAACTTTTTTTTTTTTTTTGAATCTTACTACATTCGCCACCTTTCACCTCATTTAGGAACTTCAGACTCAGCCATTTCGTTTAAAGTATTACCTTTATCACTGAACAGAGTTACTCAAATAAGAATTTTAAAGAGCAGTTCCCAAGAACTTTGAGAAGGTTGTGGGGTTATGTTGTGCTCTTTCATTTCTGTGTGGACTTCCTGGGGACACGTGTTAGTCTAGGAGACTTGGAAAGGTAGGTAGAATGTAGAGGTATAAAGAAAGCAGCATACTCATGTGAAAATGAATCTCATGTCCTCCATAATTGTTACTGAAAACTTGGGATGAGTTTTGTTGTTTACACAAGCAATGTTAAAATATGGCATTTACTGCCTGACTGATATCCTTCTCCTGTGTGGGGATATCTTAATCACCTTGGTACAGGAAAAAAGTTGAGGATTCTTCTTCAGGCAACTCTGGCCCTGCCAAACATGTTTCTGTTGCATTTGAGGGGAAGCATCTCACATTATCATGGTGTTCACAGGGTGATCCATGCAGCTTAAAGTCTCACTGGCAGCCAGCTTTTCTGTCTTGATTTGGAAACTGTTCTGGAAGGAGATTGTGGATTTGTGTCTTCTTGATTGTGTAAGGCAACATGTGTTTGGTCAGATGTGTCAGTAAATTTGTGGCTTTTCTAAAAAGACAAAAACAGTTGTTTTCATAAAACCTTCATCCAAGACCCCAGGCAGCTTTGAGCTGTTTCTTGACTAGGTTTTCCAGAGTATCCATATGCTGGGCCAGGAAAGCAACAGAATACTGAGCAAAAAATGCTGAAATATCTGGGGAGAGTTAGGTAGGTCTTCCGCAGAAGAGAACATAGTGGGTTTATTAGGTGTTCAGGATGCAAGATGCATTGTGGGTAGGTCAAATTCCAGAAGAGTCTTTGATAGGTGTATTATACAATTGGTAAAATAAATGTGGCCAAGGGTACTTCAAGGTGGTCACAAATCAGATATATGTGGCTTAAATTTTCCTGAAGCCTTGCTGTATTGATTCAATGGAGTGACTGCTCCAGCCTTGGACCCCATCACTGAACAGGTTGTGAGAGTAATTTAATACACAGTTTCAGCTTCTGTACTTTCTAATCATTCTTCAGCCTGCAACCTGTGCTGTGTATAACAACCCTTCAAAACCAAACCAACCAACCAAACAACAACAAGGAACTAAATGCAGTATGCAGTGCTGTTTGTAAGATGGCATGCTAATTTAAAAAGCAAACAGTGAGATATCAAGAAAAAAATGTGTTTAACTTATTTGTAGTGAGATGTTGAAATGGGAATTTCTCTTGCTTTGAATTAGACATTTCACAAGGGATTTTTTCTTAATTAATTAAGACAGCCATAGTACTTTCACATAAATTATTCAGCAATTAAGAGGAAACTGTTATAAGGTGCAGTCATCCTGGCCTATTTTTCAAGTGAATCTTTAAACAATGCTACAGTGGTAGGTGTACACACTGAGTTTTGGACGGTATGTTTCCTACTTAACTATCTGACTGCATTCTGCAAATGCTATATATTTTTTAATTTGCATTGATTTATGTATACATGTATATTTCTGCTTCATATAAAAATCCATTTATTTAAATTAAGTAGGCAGGAGTTTAGTAAATTGACTTTTCAGTCAATTACTTTTCTTGTTACATTTTAGTCATATTCAATACTTTCTATACATAACTTAACATACACCATACACCTACATTTTATTTTCTCTCTAGCCCTCTTTTCCTTTTTTTTTTTTTTTTTTTTTCCAGACATTACTATCATTGCTTCCTGCTTCTTCAATTTTTGATGCCTGTACCATTCTATTCATTTCACAAATGTTTTTTTCAGTCTGAAGAACACAAACTATATAACTTTATTACTTTAATGGAATTCTGCATTTTTTGACCTTCTGGCCACAATGATACAAGTTGTAATAATTATTGTTATTTATTTACATATTGTATCTGCAGCTATCAATCTGCAGGTCAGGTAATATCCATCTCTTTGATAATGCTCTATTTCATTTCTCATCAATTGAAACGCAAGATCCTATTGAATTCTGGATCTGTGAAATCCACTGTGCAATGTAGCTTCCTAGCAACATCCATCTCTGTGATCTATTTAATTTCTCATTACTTGAAATGCAAGATCTTATTTTAGCTTTTAGAGATGATCCCGATCCTTCTAAGTACCAGGAGGAATAACTGATTCCCAGATATGCCAACAAAAATGTTTTTATTTATATTGTGTTAAGTCACTCTCTAGAACAGGAAATTAGACATATAAAATATATTTCAGTGGACTTCATTGAGGATTCACTGTGGTTTTCACTGAATTATGGGATAGTTTGGGTTGGAAGGGTTCTTAATGATCATCTAGTTCCAACCTCCCTGCCATGGGCAGGGACACCTCTCACTATACCAGGTTGCTCAAAGCCCTATCCATCTTGGCCTTGAACACCTCCTGGAATGGGGCATCCACACTTTCTCTGGGCAACACATGGCCTCACCACCCTCCGAGTGAAGAATTTCTTGCTTGTATCTAATCTGAATCTGCTCTCTTTTAGTTTAAAACCATTTCACCTTGTCCTATCACTACAGTCCCTGACAAAGAGTCAGCTTTTCTGTAGGGTTTTTCCCAGTTTTTCTGTAGGCCCTCTTTAGGTACTGGAAGGCCACTATAAGGTCTACCCAGAGCACTCTCTTCTCCAAGGTGAACGACCTCAACTCTCATAGCTTCTCTTCATAGGAGAAGTGCTCTGTCCCTCTGATCATCCTCTTGGCATCCTCATTTTCTTCAATTTTGTTAAATATCTATTCTCTATACAGTTTAACATAAACAAAAATCACCATGCCACACTTGACCATTGGTTAGGTTGCATCTAATTCCACTCCTTTTAATGCTGTTTTGTCAGTGTAAGGGAGACTAACATTAGATTGTCTGTGGCAGATGTATTCATATTCTTTCCTTGCACTAGAGTTCTTATCTTGCTCACTGCTTTGGGTATGAAATGATGATCCTTTTGGTCTCAGGTCACAAGTGTGTTGTGTGTTATACCTTCACAAGGATGCCCTTTGAGGCCAGAATCCTCACAACTTTTAAATTGCTTGTATTAATCTTTTAGTGCACTGTTAAAGTCAGGCTGTCAGATCCATGTTGTAGATAATAAAATGTGGTTGCTAGAGGTTTGAACTTTGTCTCATAAACTAGCTGAAATAGTTTATTAATTATCTCACGTAGTTACAATAAAATGAAATATAATGGATTTCAAACAATCACTAAATCATTCTTGGATATATGTATATACAACGTGTTCATCAGATTGAGTTTTTATTTCATCAAAATCAAGAGTTTATGAATTAGCTGAGAGAAACTGGACTGTTTCCCTGGAAAGTTGCTTTCATTCTTACAGGTAAAATATACTTTCATTTCACTAGCTACACTGTCTTTTTTGGAAATCTTGTCTAGGCAGAATTTGAGAGCTTTGAACACCTCCTGGAGATTTCCATGTATCCAGAGAAATATCTTTAAGTGGACCATGAGATACCTTGCATTGTAAGGCACATCCATTTCAAGTACCTGTCAGCTGGGTGCAGTAAATTCCATGCCCTCCGGACATACGGGATCTAACTGACCATGTAGACCATGGGTCACATATGTCCTTGGTGGGCTCAACATGCTTTGGAAGCTTCCAAACTGCTGCACACAGGTTGTTAACTGTGGTTTACACATGCACAGTAAATCCAGCTGATTCAAAACATACAGAAGTCTTAGCACATATTAGTGAACTGGGAGCCCTAATTTTTCTGTTGTGGTTTAACCCAGTCAGCAGCTAAGCATCACACAGCCGTTCACTCCCCCTCCCTCTCTGGAATGGGGGAGAGAATCAGGAAAAGGAAGCTTGTGGGTTGAGATAGAGTCAGTTTATTAGGACACACACATAATAATAATAATAATAATAATAATAATAATAATAATAATAATAATAATAATAATAATAATAATAATAATAATAATAAAAAATAGTACTACTACTACTAATGTGTACAAAACATGTCATGCACAATGCAATTCCTCAACACCTTCTGACTGATGCCCAGCCTATCTCCGAGCAGCTGGAACCCCCACCCCGGCTAGCCACCCCTATATATTGTTTAGCATGACGTCAGATGGTATGGAATACACCTTTGGCCAGTTTGGGTCAGCTGTCCTGGGTCTGTTCCCTCCCAGCTCTTGCTGCACCCCTAGACTGCCTGCTGGCAGAACAGAGCAAGAAGCTGAAAAGTCTTTGGCTTAGTGTAAGCATTGCTATGCAACAATTAAAACATCAGTGTGTTATCAACACTCTTCTCATCCTAAAGCCAAAACATAGCACCCTACCAGCTACTAGAAGGAAAATTAACTATCCTAGCTGAAACCAGGACAAGTGAGATCAAAGAAAATTTATCATTCATACCACCTTGCTTGAGAAGCAGCCCAAACTGAATCAGCTAAATAGGCAGAGCCATTCTCAAATACACGGTCTAGTCTCAATATTGCTGACAGGAATATAGATTTTAGACATCACTGATTCTTTTGTGCAACAAATTGACTTGAGAATAACTGAAGATGTGTTATTGCTTGGGTTTGGAATGACATACTAGATGTCTGGTCCTACAAAGCAGTGAACGCTTGAGCACTTTTGGTACAAATTCAACAGTACTAAACTTTTATTGGCCAGTTTGCTGTCAGGATGCTGCACAGGCCAGGGGGCTCCCCATAGGGTCCTACAGGGGAGGGCCTGAAAATCCAGCCCCCTCCCTCAGGCACATCCAGGACGAGGGCAGCCAGGGACACTGGGGCACCCCATGCCCCAGGTGCTGGACAACTCCCTGGGGATAGGCAGGGCCTAGGCAAACTGGGCATATGGGCCTGCAGGTGGGCCTGCCTTGGCTGAACTCATGGTCAGGCAGGGCAGGGTTGTGTGGAGCCAGCCACGATTTGGCCTCACTTTTGCTGGAGCTGCTAGCCGCAGGGCTACTGTGGGGTCCTGGTTAGAACCTGGTCCCTGGTGAGGGAGTGGGTTGGCAGAGAGTGAAAAGGGACAAGCAGGGCTGTGGGTGCCCTCAGGGCCCTGATATTTTCGGAGAAAGGTTTTTTTCAAATCTCTTTTACAGTAAATTGTAATGTGCTGAGCAGCTTTATTCTTTGTCCTAATTTCATGTAATCACATATAGAAATAAATAAAATCACAGGAAAAGTATCATATTTAAAGATAAGCAAAACTGCTTATATGTTCATTTGAATGCTTGGAAGCTATTAATATTCTTTTTACTAAACAAAATATTTGAAATTTGGGCATTCATTGGCCACTTGGACATCACAACCATGGGAAATGTAGTATTAAGACTTTTAATATACAGTGCTGATGAGAAAAATTTTAAACTAAATTACAAAACTAGATTTTGATGGGAAATATAGCTTTACATTTTTGTCTTAATGTTGTATATGTAAATTTACCAAGTATTTTAATATAGAAGGTTAAATATACATTTGAACAGTCTGTTGTTTTTCAATAGCTAAAGATTATTCAGGTAGCTATGGATTCCTTTTCCTCTTTTCTGATTTAGTATTAAAACAAATATATCCATATATATGGCAGTTAGCATGGGGCAGTTAGCACGGGGCAGTTAGCGTGGGGCAGGGAGGGAACCTAGACCTCACCATGGTGGGCACCCGTCGCAGCGGTCGGTCCGAGGCGGCAACCCAAATGCAGGAGATGCTGCCTCTCTGGGCTCACGTGTACACCCAGGTGGATCCCCTGAGGGGAGAGGTGGCAGTCCAGACAAGGGACTGCAGGGATCTCCGGAATCTGGAGGCCCATTTGGGCCATGAGGGAGGAGAGCACTGTCATGGGTGCAGGTGTGCTTTGCTTCAGGGACTCCTCGAGCAGGTGGCTGGGCTGCAGCGAGAAATCGTCAGCCTGAGGAAGTCTCTGAGGGTGAGGAGGGGTCTCCCCACCCCTGCTGTTGCTCGGAAGCCCTCTCCTATGTCCCAACAAGGGGTAGAGGCTGCCCCCGTTGAACACATGTGGAATGGAGGGTTAGACTGTCCACAAGAGACAAGGGGCTGGACCCTTGTCTCAGCTCAGAGCAGAAACAGACGTCTGCCCCCGACACCCATGGTGCCACCTACCCCCATGGTGTCCCTGGCAAATAGATTTGAGGCTCTCAGGGAAGTTGCGGAAGAGGCTGAGGGTCTGGACAGTAGTCCAAACCTGGGAAGCAACCCTGAGAAGAGAGTCAAGACTGGGGGAAGTGCAGAACATAAGGATCAGGGCCGGATGGAACACCGCATTGTAACCTGTGCCACAAAAAAAGAGCGGAGAGTCCTGGTGATTGGTGACTCCTTGCTGAGGGGCACTGAAGCTCCCATTTGTCGCCCAGATAACCTATCCCAAGAGGTGTGCTGTCTTCCTGGGGCACATGTCAGAGGCGTTAGGAAGGCTCTGCCACGACTCATTAAACCGGAGGACTACTATCCTCTCGTAGTCATTCAGGTTGGATCCCAGGAAGCCACTATTAGAAAAATGAAGAATATTAAAAAGGACTTTGCATCCCTGGGGAGGTTGTTGAGGGGATCGGAGGTGCAGGTAGTGTTCTCCTCTGTCCTCCCACTGGGTGACTGGGATGCAGATAGAAGGAGCAGAACAGGACAGGTAAATGACTGGCTCAGGGGGTGGTGTCTGGACTGGGGATTTGGGTATTTCAATCTTGGGCTGTCCTTTGAGAGGCTGCATATGTGGGCTACAGACAGACACCAACTGAGCAAGTGGGGTGCAAGTTTGTTGGGGAGCAAGCTCTCTGGGCTGATTACCAGGGCTTTAAACTAGGTTTGATGGGGGAAGGGAGGGGAGCTAAAGGTGACAGAGAAGGGCTGGGGAAAATTGTCACTGCTGTCATTTGCTGTCACGGAAAAACTTCTGAGCTCTCCCATAGGATTGTCTGAGGGCTCCTCAGAGAAGGTAGCCTTCCTGATTCCCCATCCAGTATCTTCTTCTTGCATCCCCCCAGGGTAACTACACCTGCTACTTCCATAAAGTGCCTGTACACCAGTGCATGGAGCATGGGAAATAAACAGGATGAGCTCGAGATATGTGTTTGGTCGCGGGGCCACGATCTCGTTGCGATCACTGAGACGTGGTAGGACAGCTTGCATGACTGGAATGCAGTCATGGAGGGCTATGTCTTTAGGAAAGACAGGCTGGGGAAGCGAGGGGCTGGGTTTGCCCTTTATGTGAGGGAGCAATTAGAGTGCACCCAGCTCCAGTTGGGGAAGGGTGAAGGACAAGTGGAGAGCTTGTGGGTAAGGATTAAGGGGTGGGCTGGTATGGGAGACATGGTGGTAGGGGTCTACTACAGGTCTCCAGATCAGGAGGAGGAAGTTGATGAGGCTTTCTACGAGCAGCTGCTAGTAGCCTCACGATAACGAGCGCTGGTTCTCATGGGGGACTTCAATTACCCAGACATCTGCTGGGTAAGAAACTCGGCCAGGCACGAGCAGTCCAAACGATTCCTACAATGCATTGAAGACAATTTTCTGACGCAGGTGGTGAAGGAGCCGACGAGGCGTGGGGTGCTCCTGGACCTCGTTCTTACCAACAGGGATGGCCTTGTTAGGGATGTGAAGGTTGGGGGCAGCTTGGGATGCAGCGACCATGAGATGGTGGAGTTCCAGATGGAAGTAGGCAAAGGAAGTAAGGCTAAAAGCAGGATTGCTACCCTGGACTTTTGAAGAGCCAACTTTGACCTCTTCCGGGACCTGCTTGGGAGTATCTCATGGGATAGGTTGCTAGAAGGCAAGGGTGCTTGTGAGAGTTGGGCTACATTTAAGCAGCACTTTTTCCATGCTCAGGGTCGGTGCATCCCGAGGAATAGGAAATTGGGGAAGGGGGGCAGGAAACCTGTGTGGATGAGCTAGGAGCTCATCAATAAGATCAAAAGGAAGAGGATGGTCTATGAAATGTGGAAAAAGGGCCTGACCTCTTGGGAGGAGTATAGATGTGTTGTCAGGGCCTGCAGGGAGGCGACAAGGAAGGCTGAAGCCCACCTAGAGATGAGGCTTGCGAAAGAGATAAAGGATAATAAGAAGGTTTTTTTCAAGTATGTAAACAGCAAGAGGAAGACTAGGGATAATGTTGTTCCCTTGCTGAATGAGGGGGGTGTCATGGTCACAGGAGATGCTGAGAAGGCAGAGATACTGAATGCTTTCTTTGCTTCAGTCTTTGCTTCAAGGACACTCCCCTGGGACTCCTCGCCCCTGGCAATAGGACAAAGGGTCTGGGAAATGGAGGGCTCCCCCTTGGTGGACGTGGGAGTGGTTCGGGAGTGTCTGAGTGGGTTCAACGCACACAAATCCATGGGTCCTGATGGGATGCATCTGCGTGTGCTAAGGGAGCTGGCAGATGTGATCGCCAAACCGCTCTCTATCACCTTTGAAAGGTCCTGGAGAATGGGTGAGGTGCCTGAAGACTGGAGGACAGCCAATGTCACTCCGGTCTTCAAGAAGGGCAGGAAGGAGTATCCAGGAAACTACAGTCTCACCTCTGTCCCTGGAAAGGTATTGGAGCAGCTTGTTCTGGATGCCATCTCCAAGCAATTGGAAGAGAAGAAGGTTATGAGGAGTAGTCAGCATGGATTCACCAAGGGGAAGTCGTGCTCGACCAACCTCGTTGAATTCTATGATGGCATCACCAGCTGGGTCGATGGGGGGAGAGCAGTGGATGTCATCTACCTTGACTTTAGCAAGGCTTTTGATACTGTCTCCCATGACATCCTACTAGCAAAGCTGAGAAAGTGTGGGATAGATGAGTGGACGGCAGGTGGTGTCGTGGTTCCGCTCGAGTGGGCAGCCGAGCTCCACCACAGCCGCTTTCTCACTACCCCTCCTCAAAGAGGAATGGGGAGAAAATATGTGAAAAGGGCTCAAGGATTGAGACAAGGATGAGAAAATCACTCAGTAATTATTGTAACGGGCAAAACAGACTCGGCATAAGGAGATAGTAAGATTTATTGCCTATTACTAACAAGCGAGAGAAGTGAGAAAACATAGGAAAAAACAAAAACAAAACAAAAGCACCTTCCCCCCCATCCACCCTCTTCCATCTCCTCCCCCCGAGCGACGCAGGGGAATGGGGGAATGGGGGTTATGGTCAGTCTACAGCACTTCTTCTCTGCCGCTCCTTCTCGGTCACTCTCGTCCCCTGTGCTGTGGGGTCCCACCCACGGGATGCAGTCCTTGATGAACTGATCCAGCGTGGGCTTCCCACAGGCAGCAGCTCTTCCAGAACTGCTCCAGATATGGGTCCATACCACGGGGTCCATCCCTCAGGAGAAAACTGCTCCAACCTGGCTCCCCTACGGGCAGCAGCTTCTGCCAGGTCACCTGCTCCTGCATGGGCTCCTCTCCACGGGCTACAGGTCCGGCCCGGAATCTGCTCTGGCAGGGGTCTTCCACAGGCGGCAGCCTCCGTCAGTGCAGGGCCACCTGCTCCACCATGGTCTCCTCCACGGGCTGCAGCGTGGAACCCTGCTCCACCGTGGTACTCCATGGGCTGCAGGGGGACATCCTGCTTCACCATGGTCCTCACCACAGGCCGCAGGGGACTTCTGCTCCGGCGCCTGAAGCACCTCTCCCCCTCCTTCTACACTGACCTTGGCACCTGCAAGGCTGTTTTCTCACTCCCTTGACTCTCCCGGCTGCTGTGTGGTGCAGTGTTTTTTTCCCTGTCTTAAATATGCTCTCACAGAGGCGCAAAACAACATCGCTTATTGGCTCAGCTCTGGAAAACAATGGGGCCCTTCCCAAACATGGGGCAGCTTCTAGGTCTTTCTCACAGAAACCACCCCTATGGCCCCCTGCTACCAAAACCTTGCCACGTAAACCCGCTACAGGTGGTTTGAGAACTGGCTGACTGGCCAAGCTCAGAGGGTGGTGATCAGCGGAGCAGAGTCTGGCTGGAGGCCTGTGACTAGTGGTGTTCCCCAGGGGTCGGTGCTGGTTCTGGTCTTGTTCAACATCTTCATCGACGACCTTGATGAGGGAATAGTGTCTGCCATCAGCAAGTATGCCGATGAGATAAAGCTGGGAGGAGTGGCTGACACGCAAGAAGGCTGTGCTGCCATTCAGTGAGACCTGGACCAGCTGGAGAAATGGGCAGGAAGAAACCAAATGAGATTTAATAAGAGCAAGTGGAGAGTCCTGCACCTGGGAAGGAGCAACCCGAATTATCAGTACAGGCTGGGGAATGACCTGCTGGAGAGGAGCTCTGAGGAGAAGGACCTGATGGTCCTGGTGGACAACAGGTTGACCATGAGCCAGCACTGTGCCCTTGTGGCCAAGAGGGCTAATGGGATCCTGGCATGCATTAAGAGGAGCGTGGCCAGCAGGCCAAGGGAGGTGATCCTCCCCCTCTACTCTGCCCTGGTCAGGCCTCACCTGGAGCACTGTGTCCAGTTCTGGGCTCCCTGGTACAAGAAAGACAGGGATCTCCTGGAAAGAGTCCAGCAGAGGGCCACAAAGATGATACGGTGCCTGGAGCATCTTCTTTATGAGGAATGGCTGAGAGACCTGGGTCTGTTCAGCCTGGAGAAGAGAAGACTGAGAGGGGATCTCCTCAGTGTATATAAATATCTGAGGGGTGGGGGACAGAAGGATGTAGCCAAACTCTTCTCAGTGGTTTGTGGGGATAGGACAAGGGGCAATGGCTGCAAGTTAAAGCACAGGAAGTTCCGCACTGACATGTAAAAGAACTTCTTCACAGTGAGGGTGATGGAACATTGGAACAGGCTGCCTAGGGAGGTTGTGGAGTCTCCTTCTCTGGAGATATTCAAGGCCTGTCTGGACGCCTACCTGGGCAGCCTGCCCTGAGGAACCTGCTTTGGCAGAGGGGTTGGACCAGATGATCTTTCAAGGACCCTTCCAACCCACACAGTTCTGTGATTCTGCGATATCTCTTTTTATTTTATTTACTTCTTATTCCTAAAAATGTATTAAATATCTTTTATTTTATTTTATTTTATTATTTTATTTTATTTTATATTTCACTCTTTTATATCTCTTTTTCTTTGTAAACTTAATTCTCTTGTGGAAAACACTAAAACATTTGACAGAGAAACACAGTAGTTTTTCTTCTTCTTGCTGCTGTATTTTCAAGTTACCTTGAATCCAAGCATGTAAATCTAACCAGGACTTTGAAACCATCTTTAGGAAATCATGTTTTCTTCTGATTTCTCTTAACATAAAGGAGCTGAAATCTATCCTAATCAAAAACTAACTAATAATCAAATAATGAACTAATAAATTCTCTTCAAATTTTAACACCTTCTTTTGAACCTAAACACTGGTGATTGCAAAAAATAAGGATCACTGTTCTAAATGTAGGTGTCAATAAAAAGTATTATAGTTCAATTTAAATTAAAAAGAAAATGAATGTAAACCCTGTTAAGGAAACATTCTCATGTTTCTAAATCCTAGAAGTAAGCAATATGTGCAGTAGACATGATAAGTTGTAACAAGAAGCAGTATGATGGTATACTTCCATTGAATTTTCCAACAGCAATCACAGTATTTTGTGTGTCACTTAAAGAAATCAATATTTCTTTGTAAATTCTTTCTGTAGTCATTAATAAGCATTTCCCTGCCTTTTGAAATCAAATGAACTGTGAGGATTTCATCAAATTCTTCAGTGCTTTCTTCCACAGAAAGATAGTTTTCTGTCTTCTGTATAGATATTAGTGACATTCTTTTATTAATCTTGATAAAATATGTAGGTATCTGACAAACTGAACTGTAAATCCAAATACATTTCAAATTTTGGCATATACTAAGGAAAAGAAAATCGTAGAGAGTTCTGCTATTAGCCATCAACTAAGCAATTATGAAAATGACTCTTTACATTATGGTGATTGTTTTATAAGTGTAAAGTAAAGTAGATATCATAAAAGCAGGCATTCAATTTAACAAGAAGATAATGATATTAGTTTCCATGAAGAAAGTTAACCGTTTTTATAATTTTAATTTAATTGGGTGCACATCCTTTGAAGACTGAGGTATGATCCTCCACAGCTTTGTACCTTGTGTTGCTATTTTAATGGTTTGAAGTTACACAGAATAATCAGACCAACTGCACCTGTAATAACTTTAGTATGAATGCTTATGCATTTATTCGTAGTCCCTGTGGACTGGCAGAACAAGTTACACAAAACAGTGAAACTCCTTAAATAAACTTGACATTTTTCATTACAATGCTAGGAAAAAAAATCCCACTTCACTAATTGCAGTTAGCATCCTGTGTATAGTATGGATT
Source organism: Aythya fuligula (assembly GCF_009819795.1). Taxonomy (NCBI): domain Eukaryota; kingdom Metazoa; phylum Chordata; class Aves; order Anseriformes; family Anatidae; genus Aythya; species Aythya fuligula. The sequence continues at coordinate 67,098,321 of NC_045561.1, forward strand.
TACTACTTCCCAGAAGATGTTCTATAAGAATATTCATAAATATAAATAATGAATACCAGATTGCATAGGTAATATTTTACTCACATCAATTTAAAGCCAAAATATCACTAGCTGAGTGAAAAACGATTTTTACGGTGCTAAAATAGATGGATGAAAGACCTATGGAGAAATAACCTGTAATGGCTACTGATTGTTGGATAGGGTTAAAGTAATAATAGACAACTAAGGGAAGAAAGAATTGGGATACTTGATTTTATTTCTGGATATCATTTTCCCTTTTGCTGAAAAGGAAGCGTAACCCAGAAAGGGATATAAAGAGTGGGAGGATAAAATGACTCAGGGACCTGCAAAATTGGATAACATTCTTAGTTGGACTGCATGAACCAGCAGTAATTGAGAACTGGGGAGGTAAGTTCTACAGGAAAAAAAGATTGACCCATAGAGTCTGGAAGGTCTCTACTGAAATAGTAGGTTGTTGAAATATATAATAAACACAAGTCTGTGATAACCTTTCACTTACTCGTTATCACACATTGTAGAGACTTACGGACTTGTTCTTGATAGCACAGATATCCTACCAGAAAATACCATTCTCATATCCCTGACATTTCTGTTCATTAGTGTATCTTCTACTTACTCGTATTACTTTTTTCCCCCTCCAAACATTCTGGCAAAAACAGTGAATGTGAAGTCATCCTGATACAAAGCCTTGAATTTGAATGTCAGGACCTTTTTATGTCCTTTGTCTCATATTACTGTTTGTGTTGATATTGCCTTAACCAAAGTGACTTTCACTGTCAAGTGCTGAGTGGATGTGCTGTCAGAAAGTTAGAGACTTGGCAATGAACTTTGATTCCTCTCACTACTATTCATTGAAGTTCATTCTCTTCCTCCATGTTTAAAAGTGTCAAATAGCACTTGAAGATACTTGTTGATTTTCCTAGTGATACAGCTTATAAAAAGTAAGAGTAAACAATTATTTTAGCTTATTACAAAATATTTTTGAGCAAGTATGGATTATAGCTCAGATAAAAACCTTATATTCTTTGCACAGAATCCAAATACATTTCCCAGCACAACTAATTTGACTAGGCACAAAGGAAATTTGCAGAAAGTTTCCCTCCTTTCCTGTGTTGATTGCCAAATGAGTCATACTGTAGTTGTTACTGCAGCCTAATGATTTAGGATAATAACAGTGACATATGGTATTTGTGCCTTCCACAAAAGGGATAAACACCAGAAGAAATAACCATACATTCTCCAGCCTATAGGTCAATACTGTCATTGGTGATTATTTACATCAACATTTGTTTATAGCATTGAGGCCTCTCAGCTTAGATGAATTTTTTGGAGATAGCCAAAGCAGAGAAAATCTTACAGATTCTGAACAGTGGCTATGAGGGAAGATCTCTCTTCCCTCAGAGAAAGTTCTCACATACCAACGTAATAATCTGTTTTACAAGTAAAATAGTTAGGAGTAGAGTAGTAGAAGTAAAAACTTGGATTGGATAAAGACATGCATTTTCACTGACTCTATGATAAGAATTCACACATCTGATTGAATGTTCATAAGGAAGGTATTAGTTCCAACATGTCTCAACCACCAGAGAAGGACACAACTTGCTGGGGGTATTAGTATCTCCAGTGATGCAATGGAATTAACTAGCAGGAGGTCTAAACCTGGTAAATGTCTCAGTAGACCATGGTTTAAAAATTAATACAGTAAGGACTGACTCTTTATTGTATTAAACCAAAGGTATTTATTTATACTTCAGTATTAATTGCCTAATTTCGACAGACATATTTTTGTTTGCCACCTGTATTACTGTGTGCAGTTCTGGGCACCACAGTACCAAAAGGATGTAAGACTGTTGGGAGAGTGTCCAGAGAAGGGCTAAAAAGATGGTGAAGGGCCTAGAGGGGCCCATACGAGGAGCGTCTGAGGTCACTTGGCCTGTTCTGCCTAGAAAAGAAGAGGCTGAGGGGAGACCTCATCGCAGTCTGCAGCTTCCTCATGCTGGGGAGTGGAGTGGAAGGTGCTGATCTCTTCTCTTTAGTCACTAGTGATAGGACCTGCAGGAATGGTGTCAAGCTGAGGCAGGGGAGGTTTAGGCTAGACATCAGGAAGAGGTTCTTCACTGAGAGGGTGGTCACACACTGGAACTGGCTGAACTTGGTACAGTGAAGTAGTCACTGTACCAAGCCTATTGGAGTTTAAGAAACGTTTGGACTGTGCACTTAGTCACATGGTCTGAATTTTTGGGTAGACCTGTGTGGTGCCAGGAGCTGGACTTGATAATCGTTATGGGTCCCTTCCAGCTCGGGATATTCTATGATTTAACTTTTCTAAACTGAATGTATGAAAGAGAATTCAAGGGTTATTTGTAGGGAGAGCTACAGAAGGCTATTCACATGCACACAACGCATATTGTTAATAGAATGAATATTTTAAGTCATGCCTTTCTATTTTGCTTTATATAACTAAGGTCTTAAACATTCAAGATGCAAGAGAAGTCAGTACATCAGTTCAAAATTCATGAAATTAAAAATTAAAAATAAAAGATATACTTTAGAGTATGAATGAGGACAGATTTCTATTTTGAGTTTCTTCAAAGAAGCACAATATGTAATTATAATTAGCTGATTGGCAGTCATTCAGCATGGTGATTTTAAAATGTTATACAATTTGTTCTACAATCCATTTTCAGAGTTACATGACTGCTAATTTTAACGAATGATACAGTTTGAGATGCTTTATACTATAGGGACTTGAGTATCTGAAAACCATATGCATTTCCATTTCAACTTGAATGCTAGTCCTTAAGTATGATAGTGAACCAAAAATGTCTGACACACTATGTTAAGAATATGTCTATACAGGGTCTGGTCTGGACATATTTATTCAGCTTATTTTAGGCAACTTTTACTTGATTTACTGAGAAATAGATTTCCATACTGAGATTCAACATCTGTGGTCTGTTGAACATTTTTCTGTGTGTATAGAGCACTTGGACATCTACTGCATATGGACTGAGATGTTAGATTAAAGTAAATTTTATATAGTTAAAACAAAAGCCTGGAAACTCTACTTTAGAGTAAAAGATGGTTGTATGTAATGCATGCTTTATTTATGCAACTTTATGTTTCATAAAACTGATCACCTGTCTATTTTTTTGATTCTGTTAAAGATCAGAATGCGGTGGTTAATAAATGTTTCTCCTGTTATTTCCTGCTGCTGAAAATTTGCTTCCTGCTATTGATCAGGACTGTTTTATTTTTAGATTAGCATGGTTTCTTCCTTTCTTCCACCAGTTTCAGGGTTTTTGTTTTCAGTTCTTTATGAAGAGAACAAGTAAAAAATATCATGCCAAATTTTGTAATATTTCAACACTTAGTTTGTCATCTACAGATGAAGTAACTTGGATTGGTTCTGTGGGCTGTTTTCATTGCCCTTACAGCACTTCCAAAATAGCTCAACCTCTCTTTGCTATTATTAGTTCCAAGTGTACACTTTGTTCTAGTGACATTTTTAAAGAACCTCATGTGCCCTAAGGTATGTTAGACATAATATTTATTAGTTTAGTTCTAGAGAAAATCACTTAGGTCCTTTGGCTTCAGGAACATAAATTTGTGGATCAATCACAAGACTGCAAATAAATCCCTGTGTAATAGCTACCATATTCTACTATTTCACTTTGTTTTACAAGGACTATATTAAAATTGTAGAAGCCAGTCCTTGGGCCATCAAATGCTGGTGCATTTAAAAGGTGCAATTGTTGCACCTTTAGCTCCCCTCCCTAACCTGTTCCCCCTTCTCCACCCACAGCTGTTATCTGAAGATCTTTTTTCTGTAATTGTTGTAGTATTTATACAGCACTGAGCTTTCGGTAGCATTTCAGTAGCATTTCAGTAGAAGAAAGGTTGAGGGAAATGGGCTTGTTTAGCTTGGAGAAGAGAAGGCTCCAGGGAGACCTCATTGCGGCCTTGCAGTACTTGAAGGGAGCATGTTTACATGTGTTGATAGTGCTAGGACAAGGGGAAATGGTTTTAAACTAAGACAGGGGAGATTTAGGTTAGAAATTAGGAGAAAGTTTTTCACTCAGGGTGGTGAGACACTGGCACAGGTTGCCCAGAGAGGCTGTGGATGCCCCATCCCCGGAGGTATTCAAGGCCAGGCTGGATGTGGCTCTGGGCAGCCTGCTCTAGTGGTTGGCAACCCTGCCCAGAGCAGGGAGGTTGAAACTATACGATCTTTAAGATCTATAAACTATATGATCTTCAACCCAGGATATTCTATGATTCTTTGATTCTATGATTCTTTGATTCTGTGATTCTTTGATTCTATGATTTGATTCTATGATTCTATGATTTAGGTCTCTGATGTAGGTAAGGGTTACTCTAAGATAATATATTACACAGGCTCCCTAACATGGCATTTCTGCACTCTACCAATCTTTTTAATTGCACTGAGATTTTCACAGTTATTTTCAGAGAAATAAAAACTTCCCCAGCATCATTCTGTCTCCTTGAGCCATTCTACTTCTAGAATTTCTTCATCATATTTGAACATAATTATAGTTGTAGCATCTTGCTAACAGCTGAATAGGAGCCAGTACTAATACACAAAGAAGATTCTATGAATGCAGTGGTCATGCCTGTTTTCTTTTGAAGTGTGCAGATAATAAGGTAAATGAGAAAGTAATGATATCTCATATCCAGGGTTTAGAAGATTCATGTCTAAAGGGAATGCTTTCATGAATCCTTGACTGAATGACAGGTAAAGATTATTATTATTTTTTAAAAGTTATACAGTTATTGAATTTCAACCAATCTCTTTTGTGCTATGCAAATAAGTCCTCTGAAATACTGAATTTGGGTCATTGACAATAATGTAAATCAAAAAATATTTCTTCTAGAATAGGTGGAGTATCACTAGTATAAAAATTTAAGGGAAGGAAAATAGGTCAAGACATTGGTGAATATGCAGGCAGCTGAAGCTTTTCTGAAGCTTATTGCTTTCAGTTTAATTTTTGTTCCATTTTGGTATTGAGAAGTGAGTGCACAATCTTTCAAAATAAAATGGGTTGTATTCCATTTTTTAACTCATTGTTTCTCAACAAATTACACCACTAAAGTACAAGCATAAAAGAACTTCTTGTTGCATGGAATGTTATGGTTTTTATTCCAGTTTCTTCATGAAGGATGGACACTTGTGAAAATACATTTTAATATGCATATTAGAGAATTCAGAAGAACGTTGAACTCAAGTAAGATATTTGAGTAGTTGGGTAATGCAATAGAAATTTCACTGCATAAACAACAGCAAAGTCATTTCTCCACTGACCAGGGTTAGTTTTCCTTTCATTGTAATTCTTCTCTTGCCCTTCAGTCTTGCACTCAAACCTTTGTATTTTTGTTTGATGATTAGTAGGTAACTCATCTTTGTTCTGTAAATAAACAAAACTAGCCCAGTGTTTTGAAATTAATGTTCAAATTTGTATTGGGTGTAGGTGGCAAGGTTTTGGTAGTGGGGGAGCTGCAGAGTTGTCCTGCGGGAGGAGATGGCAGCCAATTCTAGTTGTGTCTGCAACAGACCCACTGCAGGACACAGTGGAGTCCATTGGTACAGAAGATAGTGCATATGGGAAAGCATACTTAAATCTGCAGACACCAAGGTGAGAGAAGAAGCAGTAGGAGGAGGTGCTCCGGAAACTGCAGCAGATATTCCCCTGCAGCTTTGGAGGGGATGTCAGTTGAGCAGGTATTAACCTACAGCCTCTGGAGAGGACCATGACAAGTAGGTGGATATACCCTGAAGGAAATGTGGCCCATGAAGAGCCCAAGCTGTTTTATCCTAAGGACAGTTGTGGAGATAACCCACACTGGAGCAGGGAAAAAGTGTGAGGAGGAAGGAGCAGCAGAGAGGAACTCTTATAGACTGACTGCATCCCCCATTTCCCATCCAAATCCTGAGTTGCTTGGAGGGAATGGGGTGGAGGAGGCAGAGGAGTTGAGAAAGAATGAGAGAGGTTGAGTTTGGGAAAGAAGTAGTACGGGGAAAATGTTTTATTTTGTCTTTGTTTCTCACCATCCTCCTCTAATTTAATTGCCTATTAAGTAAATTTGTTTTCTGCAAGTTGCGTCTGTTTTGCCTGTGATGGCAATTGGTAACTGATTTCTTTTTTTTTTATCTTCACCCATGAGCTTTTTCATATTATTTTCTCCCTCTGTTCTGTTGAGAAGGGGAATTGAGAGAGCAGCTCTGTGGGCATCTGGCAATAAATTCTGTTTAACTCTTCTGTTCTAAATCACTGCCTATGTAAGTACAATCTGTGGTTAATAGTTAAAACTGTACATAGAAGGTTTACTCTGAGGTGTTGAGAAAAAGAGTTTTAGAAATAAAGTCTTATCAGCCTTTACTATTCCTAAAGACTGATAACTGACATGTTTAATGTGGGAGTGTTGTAACCAAGAGGTCCAATACTGTCTTTGAAATACTAAATTATTATGTTCTGCACTGTTAGACGAATGTGGAAAATCCCTCTAAGTGAGCAAGTTCACTTAAAAGCAAAGAAATTTAAAGAAAAAAAGAGCTTAAGGATCTCATTGGGGCTATAAAGGACTCCAGCAGTTAAAATATTAAATATTAATATGTTGGCTGAAGAGTTAGTTTCATGAATATTTTATTGCTCAACCCCATTTTCTTTTGCACCTCTTAGTTTTTTCTTAACATAACATTTAAAACTGTCTTTTAAGGGTCTACCTTTTTCTTCTCTTACTGGTTGTTTCTTGTTTATTTATTTACATGGTTACTGCCAAAAGAAACACTTAGAAGTCTGTCTTTGAGTGTTTTCTTTTTTTCCTGTGCACTCCTGATCTTCCTTTCTTTCATCAAGCAAACTTCTCCCCTGACAAGCATCCATCTGAGGCTAGTTGTAACATGTAAAAACAAACCAAAAAAAGATTGAAACAAAAACTGAAGAAATTGTATTTTGCTTATTTTTAAGGTTACCTGCTCAAAATAAAAAATAAATAAATAAATAAAAATAAAAATAAAATTGCCATTTGAGTTAATATGTGCTATATTGGATGTCTGTCTCTAGAAGACTACTTTCTGAAAAGTTCAGCCAGGAATGGTTTAGTCAATTAAAGTAATGAGGCTTGAGAGTACAGGTAATATTTTGATCATTCTTTATTGACCCCTCTTATTTGCATGTGTCTTGCATACTGATTCTTTTGAACAGGAATCTGAAACTATCATGTGGCATTGCTTTTATCGCTTCCGTGAAAATCTGTATGACCTTGATTAGAGCATGTAATTTTGGGAAAAAAAATCACAGCCCAAATCTACTCAGCAGGAAAATCTTTGTTTTAGTTGCTGTTATCTCCCTAAACACTATCATTTTGGGGCACCATTAAGTTTCTCTGAGGTCACTAATGATTAATATATGCAGTCCTTTTGCAGACTGAATAAATTCAGTCCTCATGCCAAAGGTGCAAACTCTCAGGGAAAGGGTTGACTTTGTAATACTGTATACTGTCAGCAACAAAAGCCTATCTCTTATGCCCTTCGTAATGTTCTTTCTCCTGCCCTTTTTCTATAAATTTCAAACAAGATGGAGAAGAAAGATATACATTTTAATAAAAGATAGAGGTAATGTGACTGTCATGGTATATCAAAACAATAACTATCATATGGGAAAAGCAGTCCCTTGGGTGACTTTGGTCAGCTTTGCTCTCTATCTTCTTTCTTATTTCTACTACTTTCTTTGTTTTCCCTGAAGGAATGTACATTTCATCTTCACTGACATTTTTAAATCAGGTGGTGACTTTTAGTTTTCAACTCAGTCCACAAGTTTTTTCAGTGCCCTCACAAGTGTTCTTGACTTCTTCATCAAATATTAGATGTCCCAGTACCACCTAAAGGTCACAGTCAGCATGGAGTTATTGCAGAACAAAACATTAGTACCTTTGTAATATTTTTTTATTTGACAGACTACTAAACAGCTGAAAGCAAAAACAGCAATCTATTTGATTGTAAAGGAGATGGGCAAAGGGTTCAAGCTTCTAGTGTAAGTGACTTTTGAACCTGCTGTTCTCTCTATCATATTAAGTAATATATTATCTTCCTCCTTTAACAAACTTACAATCTCAGTTAATGTATGGGAAACACTGACACAGTTTGGTTGCAACATTAGCATTACAATGACAGGTTTAAGTTTTGGAAATTTAAATCTTTATCTATCTAAGGAAAAGGACTTGTATTTATAGCTTCAATTCATTACTACATTTTCATCATATATTCTAAGATATAAATTGAGTCCCAGACAGTATCAATATGGAAACCTTTCAGGAGATCTTCAGACTGAAGACTTTCACATTAATGATTACCTTTCTTAAGATCAGTTAATTGGGTTTCCAATTAGATTTAGTCAGAAACCCAAACAGTGAAGTCTGTTATTTCAAAGAAAGTCACACTGCTTCTAGTTTTGCTTCTAGCCTAATGATGCCTAAATGCATGCAAAGAATAATGTAGATTGGAAGGGATTTCTGGAGTTCTTTTGGTCCAATCGCCATCTCAAGTCAGGCCAACCCTGAGCAGGTAGACTGGGGTCCTGTCCAGTTGAGTTTTGAATATCTCTAGGTATTTCACAACCTCTGGAAAATGGGTACCAGTGTTAGTGAAAATGAAAGGGAAGACTCTTTACAAGAATCAACTCAGAGTTTGTTTTCTCTGTGCTTTCCCATTGGTTTGTTAAAGACTGCAATAAGATCTTTATTCACAGTATCAAACTCACTAAAAAAAACTGTGGTGTGGATATTAAACCTGTGACCTGTGATTCTAAGACAATATATGTTTTAAAATAGTCTTTACTGGGAATAAATGTATTCCTAAACGAGCAAATGATTAGGTCTCTCTCTCTCTCTCTCTTTTTTTTTTTTTTTTTTTAGACTTCATGCATGTATTTTCTTGTTACATGTTTAGTTGTTCTGAGGATACAAACTAGCTGCAAACAGCCCTCAGTGACTCCTAGAAGCCTTAAAATAGATATGCTCTTCAAGACTATCAATAAAATGGAAAGTTGAAGCAATTGTAAGGGGCTGCCTTGTTAGTAGTATAGTGTGCTAGCATAAGACACATTTTTCCATATGGTGAGGAAGGACTCTTCCAATCATTATATGCTCTCATTCAAATTCTGCCTGCTGCAGGAAATTAGCACTGTTCACACTTGTTTAGGCTTAATAAAAATCATTTTTGCTAAAGCACAGGGATAAGGTCACCATCTGCCACATGAAAATGCCAATTTCAAATGAGCAGCAGTCAAAAGAGTGTCTTTCATTTTTCGATGCTTTCAGTATAAACTTAATAGAAGAAATCTTAATTGATTTTGACACCTATCAGACCACAGGATAACATTAACATATCAGATTTTCAGATCTTCTGCTCTAATTACAGATGTGTACTTTTAAGGAATATTTTATTATAGTATCATGAAGACTATAAATGGGTCAGGTATGAAATTAATCATGTGCATATAATCTTCTCTTGTGGTAATGCCATGTAACTGGTGGCAGGTGTGCCAAAGGACAAATGGGATTTTAGGTTTCCCATGTTTTGTCTTCTTGTATACAACCACCATATGACGTAGTAGATAAACTGAGCTGGGTCAAAAGATACACCATGGGCAGGGACACTCATAGTTCCTGCTCTTAATAAGGAAAAAAAAACATTACTGTTTTCAGCATTTCTCACATTTGGGAATATCTGACTGTATACAGATTTCCAAATATACAAACCTGACTATATACAGGTTTCCAAATGCATACATTTGGAAACCCTTCTTTAAGTATGAAGGCAATAGCCCAATTCATACCCAAGTCCAGTGATTCACCACTCAGTTTTGATTTTTATTGGTTATTTTAAAATATCTGACCCTGGGAAGTATGTTCTGAAATATTTGAATAAAAGTCTTTTACACATTTGTAACCTTTATCATAACCATTTAATTGTAGCAAAATCAAGTATTTATATGCATCATTATGTTATTCTCCTAAAACAGATCCCAAAGAAAACGATGCTTTTTCTGAGTTATAAAGAACATTTATACTTATTTATTCAGACTGCATATATAACACATAATTAATGACTGCAGGATGAATGATTAAAAATGATCTTATCATGACCTGAGTGTTCTTATTTTAATAAAGGATCTTAAAAAAGGCAACTGTATCTGAGAAACTGAAGAGCTCTCTTACTTAAATTTGGAAACATCTGCTTTCCAAAACTATATTCAAATATTTGTAGTCTTTCAAAAGAAGAAAACAAAACCTACATTAAAAAAAAATAAATTCTCCTTAGGCTGCAAATTGTCTAATCATGACAAGATTGTTTACTCATATATGTATATTCAATGATTAGTACTGTAGTCATTTATTATATATTGATTAATGTATGTATATATATAGTTATCTTTTCATGTTTATGAAAATCAATTAATCCAAGAATGAAGAGTAACAAAAAACTTAATCATTGACTGGTTTCTACTTTTACAACACACAAAAGAATCCCGAAGTTACAGGCTGAGAACAGAGTGAGAATGATGATTTGGCAGCAGAAGGGATAAAAGTTACTTATCACAGCTACAGAAACAAATAGTGGACAAAAGAAAATTGGGACAGGTTATTTACACCCTACTTGACAAATAAAATATATATTTTTGTTTGACATGTATCCTAGCATGAACTAAAAAATGTTGTGTGATTTTCTGCTTCTCTCAGTCACTGGTGTTTTTGCTCTATTCAGAAATTCAATGCTGACCTCTAACCATTTCCAAAAAAAAATTATCCAGAGACGTTTATGAGCTGGATGTTTGCTTTGCTCTCACTGCAGTTTTTGGATTGGGTAACTGTAAGCATAAGTTGCCCTTTATCTCAAATGTGAGTAGCTCATTTCTTTATTGATGGCCCTAGTATTGCAGCTGCTGCAAAGTCAACTTTATTTGCTTCAGATTGATATTCAGCAGATATTCCAGATGACCTCATGGTTTACTTCCTAGGTGCCATTCTTTTAAAAACAAAAAAGCATATTGCTTTTTATTAATTAAATTATTAAGAATGCAACTGCTTTGCACTATCTTATAACTGACTATACCTATGTAAAAGTTACAATGGTGATCAGTTTCCAAGTGAGTGTGCTTCAGCCACTGCTTTTGGTCTGTTCATTACTAAATAGCCACTTTTGTCATCTGTACACTTGACCCTTAGACAGTATTTCTTAACCTTGTAACATGTTTTTTTCCCTCTCCCTCCTCTTTCTCTTCTGAGGAGATGCTTTTATACGTGATATAATATCACATATTATATATATATAATATGTGATATATAATATATGTATATATTTCCATACTGTTCAATTCCTTCGTTAAATATATGGGGGATATAAATCCCAGAAGAGATGATAAGGGAGAAGTGTGCATTGATTTTGTTCTACCATATTTTAAAGACACCTGCAAATTTTTTCATTTATAGGAGAGGTCTTTTAAGCCTGTGACCAAGCTTGCACTTGAAATCATGTTCAGGCAGCTTGAATTAAAGCCTCTTAAGTGAACTTCATGGCATGACTTGGGTAAAGAAAAATGAGCAAGGATGCGTTACTGTTCATATACTACATACACAAATGCATGATTCTGTATGCCCTACCTATCATATAAATAGGTCAGGTATGAAATTAATCATGTGCATATAATCTTCTCTTGTGGTAATGCCATGTAACTGGTGGCAGGTGTGCCAAAGGACAAATGGGATTTTAGGTTTCCCATGTTTTGTCTTCTTGTATACAACCACCATATGACGTAGTAGATAAACTGAGCTGGGTCAAAAGATACACCATGGGCAGGGACACTCATAGTTCCTGCTCTTAATAAGGAAAAGCACAAAAGTACCATAGAAAGTGTTACTGTTAATGAACAAGACCTAAATAAAAGCAATTTTATTATGATGTTTCAATGTAATAAAATGCTAAAAACAAAAAACAAAACAAAACAAAAACAAAAAACAAAAAACAAAAAAACACACAAGTGTAGAAGACTTGGAAATTAAAAAGTTGAGGAAACTAACATGTATGTCTATATTATTAACATTTCTCTCATTTCCTGTTTAGAACAGTTCTGTGATACTTTAGAAGCTGTAATAAATGGCTCAGTCTTCAAAATAGGACTATAATGCGTCTTGGTGGAGCAGAGACTCCTGGCACACCCAGCACTGTTTGCTTACCTCTATTCCTTTAATAAATTGTAAACTTTGATTATAGTCCTATTTTGAAGACTGAGCCATTTATTACAAAGCTAATCACCTATGGAAAGTAGATTCAGTCTTCTAATGTCACATTAGCAGCTAATATAAGTTACATTTTACAAGCATCTATACTCCAGGGAAGAAAAATTCTTCAGTAGAATGGCCTAAACTTTCTACCTGGCTTGTGTTTGTGATATAGTCAGCAGCAACCACTAGTGAGAGGCACACAATGCTGCTGCTCACAGCAGCAACAAAGCACCCTTGTGTAATGTAATGAAATCCTTCCCTAGGTTAGCATGACTCCAGCAACAGACGGCAAACTCAATTTAGTCTCTGCTCCTATTCACAATATTTGCTTCTATTTCTTCTAGCTGTGCAAAGGGTGGCCATAGCCAGTGTTATGCGATAGAAGATGAAATAGTGTATTGTTTCATTTTGTTCAGCTGTGGCTGAAGTCATTCCGGCTTACTTCTGGTACAAGTTCAGCAACACTTCAAAATGGCAACTTCTTCTATCTTAAATAAATAAAAAAATAAATACGTAAAAATTACAGCTTGAAACAATTTCCATTCGGGGAAGAAATGGGTTTGCTTCAGCTGCCTGGTTGTGCTTGTGCATTGAAGAAGGATGTAGTATATTTTTTACTCAAGAATATGGGTAGTGCTGTCAAGATTAAACCCTTTTCAGCCTATCTTCCTTAACTTCCACTTACACATCCACTGAAGTAAACTAGAGCAGGGTTTCATCCTAAAAATAAAAATATTAACATTTGTACAGCACTACTTGTGCTTCTGCTAAAAAAAAAAAAAAAAAAAAAAGACTCTTTAAATGGTATTGTTCTATACTTAGTAGCTTTTACTTCTATAACAAATGCTTTACTTTTATAAATAAATATATTAACTGCTAATCTTGCAATTAAAGACCAATTTAAGGTCTGAAAAGTTCTGTTTCTGCCTTGTACTGTTGTCAGAATAAAAAAAGCGAATGTTAAATTAAGATTTCAGTTACATCCTCAGTAACACTTGCAACTCTGCTGTTTGCAATACATTATATAAGAGTGGTTGTTATGTATCATTTTGCATCTTTTCCTTTTGAGGGCTGTGTGGGGCTAGTAGAAGTCTATTTTCTCTTCTTTCTTTAATAAATGAAAAAACAAAACAAAAAATGAAAACAAAATAAAAAAAATCAAAACCAAACAAAAACAAAACAACAAAAAAGGCACAGATAAAAGATATACAGTAAAAAGTAAAAGATATACAGTATTATTAAAGAATAAGAGACATAATTGGGCAGTAATCTATTACAATCTGTCAAGGTAACTGGAGAACATATGGTGACCATTTCTATCATTTTCTGATCATACAGTCCATTAAAATTACTTTAACAATCTCCTTTCTTGACATAAGGATTTCTTTTCATATCCAAGGCATACTTCCCTATACCTAACACTCATTACAGTTATTAAAAGATAGAATTCCCTGAAGCAAGCACCTGTTCTATTGTCCTGGTGCTTTCTTTCTTTTTAGGTCTTGGTATGAGTTGAGAATCCTGTATCATTCACACAAAAGCCAGAGGAATACATTTTGCCTTTTGTAATGGGAGTCTTTCATGAGACTATTTGTAAATCAGTTTAGGTTTTTATTTGGTGGGTATGAGTAATCTATTACCTTAATGTTAGTGAGTTTATATATGGATCTTAGATTTGGACATGCTCACATGAAACAGGTTTATGAATTTCTTTCAGGGAGCTAGAAAACAGTGATTAAACTGTTTAACTCTTTAAAGAGTGGCTCCATGCTGGAGCCACTCATAGACAACATGTTTACTACCAGAGATCTCTCAGTAAGCTTAAATCTACTTAAGAAATATCTATTTTAATTTTCATTTATTTTTTTTTATGTCTTCAAACTTAAAATCCTCTCCTGACAGGGATTGTACTACAGTCTATTTGTCTTTAAAATCTATGCAGTTATTTTTCTCTCTACACAATTTTGTGCGAAATAGTAGAAAATACTCGTTGAAATTTAATGCTATATTCTAAGGAAACATTACAAAAACCTGAAGTTCTTGTAAACAGGTCTGAATAACACTAATGATCAGCTGCTTAATGTAAGCGTGCCTAGAATTAAAAATGAGTTCAAACTTGAATGTTGCAATTTAAAACTCAAATGTGAGTTAAACATACAGTGTTAAACAAATGTGTGGAAAAAAAAAAAAAAAAAGAAGGAATACATAGTAATGTATTACTCTGAAGGAATTTCTACCTTTAATAAAGTGATCAGTGAAACTGGTTAAATTTGAAGGTTAAGAATGTACCTTCTTCAAATATGGCCCTACTCTCTGTAGCCTCAATTTCTGACCTTGATATAATATAATTAAAAGAAAAATAAATATTAACAATACACTGTTAACTTAAATGTTTTCTGAAACTGTGAAGAGTTATAAGGATTTGAAATAAACACAAAGTAGGCTTAGAATACGGCATATAAGCAGATTGTTTAACAAACTCGTTTCTTGAACAGAAACCTAATTTCCGGTAGGTCAAGGCATTCACCTTAAAAATCTGAATATGATTATACTTTTTAATCCTTCTCTGGCAGACAAGTAAAGATTTTAAGAAGCCTTATCTATACTAAATTCTCTTGTTGTTCTGCAAAGGGACCTAAAAATGGATAACTGTACTTTTTTCCACTGTAGTATTTTCTTCATATTTCCAGAGTGTTTGAACAAGCACTTTTTTGTAGAAAAATATGAAAGTGTAATAATAAGAAAGATTGTCCAGTAAAGCCCAACCACTGCTATAGTTCATAAAAAAATGGAGTTTTGATCTAAAAATAAATCACTTTCAATTACTTGTGTTATGTAGTAGAGGTCCATCTCTACTGTCTTGTTAGTTTCTCACCAGGGAAATCATGAGTGTTGGCTTTTCACCTCTGTTTTAGCAAGGTAGTTTTATATCTTTTTTTGCTGCTAACTTCGTTTCATTTCTAGATGAACTGTAAGACAGAAAGACAGATGTACTGCAAGACAGAAAGAAGGGTGATTGCTGTGGGCGACTCCCTTCTCAGGGGAACAGAGGGACCTATTTCTCAGTCTGACCCTACCCGTAGGGAAGTCTGCTGCCTCCCTGGGGCCAGGGTCAGGGACATTGCCAGAAAGTTTCCCAACCTGGTTCACCCCTCTGACTATTATCCTCTTTTAATAGTCCAGGCTGGCAGTGATGAGATTGAAGAGAGAAGCCTGAAGACCATCAAACCAGACTTTAGGGGACTGGGATGGTTAGTGGATGGAGTGGGAGTACAGGTGGTGTTTTCGTCCATCCCTATGGTGGCAGGGAGGGGTACAGAGAGGACACGGAAAGCCCACCTGATAAACACGTGGCTCAGAGGCTGGTGCCAACACCAAAATTTTGTTTTTTTCGACCATGGGGTGCTTTACTTGGCACCCAGCCTGATGGCCGTAGATGGGTCCCTATCTCTCAGGGGAAAACGGATCCTAGGCCAGGAGCTGGTGGGGCTCATTGAGAGGGCTTTAAACTAGAAAAGAAGGGGGACAGGGCTGAAACAAGGCTTGTTAGAGCTGTGCCAGGGGGAACAATGACAAGGCTGGGAGAGAAGGCAATGGCCCAACTGAAGTGCATCTACGCTAATGCACGCAGCATGGGTAACAAACAGGAGGAGCTGGAAGCCATCGTGTGGCATGCAGGATATGACTTGGTTGCCATCACGGAAACATGGTGGGACCACTCTCATGACTGGAGTGCTGCAATGTCTGGCTATAGGCTCTTCAGAAGGAACAGGCAGCATGGAAGGGGTGGTGGTGTGGCTCTCTATATCAGAGAGTTTTGATGTCGTGGAACTTGAGGCTGGGAATGATAAGGTTGAGTCCCTATGGGTTAGGATCAGTGGGAAGGCCAACAAGGGAAGCATCCTGGTGGGGGTCTGATATAGGCCACCGAACCAGGATGAGGAGACTGATGTTCTACAGTCAGCTGACAAAAGTTGCAAAATTGTCAGCACTTGTTCTTGTGGGGGACTTCAACTTCCCAGATATATCCTGGAAGCACAACACAGCCCAGAAAAAGCAGTCTAGGAGGTTTCTGGAGAGCATGGAGAGCTTCCTGATGCAGCTGGTTAGTGAGCCTACCAGGGGAAGTGCCCTGCTAGACCTTCTCTTCACAGACAGAGAAGGACTGGTGGGAGATGTGGTGGCTGGAAACTGTCTTGGGCAGAGTGACCATGAAATGGTAAAGTTCTTTATTCTTGGAGAAGCCAGGAAGGGGACCAGCAAAAACCGCTGTATTGGACTTCTGGAGGGCAGACTTTGAACTGTTCAGGACACTGGTTGGTAGAGTCCCTTGGGAGGCGGTTCTGAAGGGCAGAGCAGTCCAGGAAGACTGGGCGCTCTTCAAGAAGGTTCGCAAACGTGACGCCCACCTACAAGAAGGGCCGGAGGGCAGACCTGGGAAACTATAGGCCTGTCAGTTTGACCTCAGTGCCAGGGAAACTCATGGAGCAGATTATCTTGAGTGTCATCATAAGGCACTTACAGGGCAACCAGGTGATCAGGCCCAGTCAGCATGGGTTTATGAAAGGCAGGTCCTGCTTGACAAACCTGATCTCCTTCTATGACAAAGTGACACGCTTGGTGGATGAGGGAAAGGCTGTGGATGTGGTCTACCTTGACTTCTGCAAGGCTTTTGAAACCGTTTCCCACAGCATTCTCCTCAAGAAACTGTCTGCTTGTGGCTTGGACTGGCGTATACTTCATTGGGTTAAAAACTGTCTGGATAGCTGGGCCCAAAGAATCGTAGTGAATGGAGTTAAATCCAGCTGGAGGCCAGTCACTAGTGGCGTTCCCCAGGGCTCAGTACTGGTGCCGGTCCTCTTTAATATCTTTATCGATGATCTGGATGAGGGGATTGAGTGCACCCTCAGGAAGTTTGCAGATGACACCAAGTTAGTTGCGTGTGTTGATTTGCTCAAGGGTAGAAAGGCTCTGCAGGAGGATCTGGATAGGCTGGACTGATGGGCTGAGGTCAACTGTATGAAGTTCAACAAGGCCAAGTGTCGGGTCCTGCATATGGGGCGCAATAACCCCAAGCAGAACTACAGGCTGGGAGATGAGTGGTTGGAGAGCTGCCAGGCAGAGAAGGACCTGGGAGTGATGGTGGATAGTCAGCTGAATATGAGCCAGCGGTGTGCTCAGGTGGCCAAGAAGGCCAACAGCATCCTGGCTCGTATAAGAAGCAGTGTGTCCAGCAGGTCTAGGGAAGTGATTTTCCCCCTGTACTCGGCTCTGGTGAAGCCGCACCTTGAGTCCTGTGTTCAGTCTTGGGCCCCTCGCTACAGGAAGGACATGGAGGTGCTTGAGCGAGTCCAGAGAAGGTCGACGAAGCTGGTGAGTGGTCTGGAGAACAAGTCTTACGACGAGTGGCTGAAGGAGCTGGGTTTGTTCAGGCTGGAGAAAAGGAGGCTCAGGGGAGACCTTATTGCTCTCTACAGGTACTTTAAAGGAGGCTGTAGAGAGGTGGGGGTTGGTCTATTCTCCCATGTGCCTGGTGACAGGACAAGGGGGAATGGGCTAAAGTTGCACCAGGGATGTTTTAGGTTGTATATTAGGAAGAACTTCTTTACTGAGAGGGTTGTTAGGCATTGGAATGGGCTGCCCAGGGAAGTGGTGGAGTCACCATCCCTGGAGATCTTTAAAAGACGTTTAGATGTTGAACTTAGTGATATGGTTTAGTGGAGGACTTGTTAGTGTTAGGTCAGAGGTTGGACTGGATGATCTTGAGGTCTCTTCCAACCTAGACAATTCTGTGATTCTATAACAATAGAAATGAGGAAGAACCACAATCTCAATTTCTGCAATATACATTTAGTTCTAAATTATCATACTCTCTTTGACAAATTATTTGTTGCATTATTTAATAGTGAAAACTCTATATATTGTTTGTATTTTAATTAAATGTAAACCAAATTGAGAATCAGTCTCTAAATATTGGGAATAGTGTTCTGGGTTTTCATTGCATTAGTACGTATGGGACAATTAATTGTACAGGTTGGTAAATGGGTCTGTAGGGGTGCTTTTAGAGAGGAAGACTTTGTTTCAAAGGGGATTTTTAGATTGCACAGAATATTTACTATGTTGGTATTTATTCATTTAGTTTCATATTTGTTATAGTCTGTGATATGATAACATTTTTTTTTTCACTTTTATTAGCTCATACAGAAAAAAAAGACATCTTATTTGTCAATATTAAGATAATAGTCTGACAAATATAAAGACTGATTTCTTTTTAATCTCTTCACAAAGAGTGAAAAGACTGAGTGTTTTTGTTATTCTAGGTGATGTTGCGATGTGGTGTGATTTTGACTCTAGTTGTCAAAACAGACCTTCCAGAGATTTGACCAAGGCACAGGGATAAGTGTTCTGGGGACTGAGAAATCTTATTCTGAATTTTAAAACAATGTCTATTGTTTACATTTACTTAAAATGAAGATAAAGACTACCTGGGGGATGGGGGTGAGGCAATGTAATAAAGTCAAATTTTTTTAATTCTCAAAGGATAAGAGATGGATTCAGATTATTCCCTTTTAGGATAAATCTAGAATAAAACTGATGTCAGATGTTATATATATATATATTTAATTAATGTTTGATATTTTAAGCTTTTATCTCTGTGGAACAGAAGAGGAAGTTTATGTATATATCTGTGGAGTGTGGAGTGAACTTGGAACAACGTACTTTCGCATCCTTTCAGCACGTAGTATATATATCTGAGAAAGTCTTTCTGACAGGTTTTTTTTTTTTTTTTTTGAAAAGTATGCTTTTCTGTAGTCTTCCAAGAGCTCGATGGTGTTGACACCAAATAAATGGTGTCAAGAAATTTCAAAACTGAAGTAGCTTCTCCTTTCTCATAATATTCTCATTGCTGATATACTGTATGACTGTCACATGATATCAATTAGATAGGAACCATTAAAATCAGTTAAATCCAGGCCATCTGCTAAGATTTACCTCAATTATGCTTATATAACCTAATCTGTGAACCTCTTTTCTTTATTTTAATATATAAGGCAAAAGTATGTGTCTTTTCTGTTGCTTCATCATATTCAGTTTTACTGTAATTTCTTTATCAGCACAGCTCTGTCTCAGTGGAATTTGACAAAGATTTTGCAAGAATAGAAGGTGAGCAGTTTTCTCTGGAGATCACAGTTAGATTTTGCTAAAGCTTCATACTGTAATCTTTTGATGAAATTGTAAGCCTATGATAATTGGTATAAAGTAGTTTGCTGAGTAGGAAACTGAAAAGTCAGTCAAACAAGAAAAATGTAGCATGTTATAAATCTAGCTTTCTCTCACTTTGAAAAGAGTGAAATGGGCTACTTTGAATGAAAAACTAATCAGATTTTGGAATCAGTGAAGATTTTTAAAACAAAAGTAACTTTAACCTAACAACATCCTTTCAAAGGTCATGCATGTAACAAAGAACATATGCCCTCAGTTTAGCAGGTTAGGCATCTTTAGTGAATACACTTCAGGTGCTAAGATTTGGTCCATTTTACTTTCAAGGTGTCATATATATTTTTGAATACTATTGTATCTCTTGACTGTAATATACAGTGCGAAGATAACATTCTGCCAATTCAACTTATCAAGAGTTCTTTAGGAATGTCTTACAGGCTCGTTAGTTTGGGATATGACAGTGTTATGCTTGGATAGTGATTTTTACTCTTCAAGATAAACAATGAAGTGTGATATTATCCTTCCACCACAGGAGTTTTAAAAGCTAAAAATGAAGAAGTGAGATTTTTCAGAACAGTAATTGATATGTTAATATTTATTAACGAATAATATTAAGTTATTAATGAATATATTAATGAATATATTTATTATATAAAAACCCTCTTTCCTTGTATATATGTGTAAGCATATAAAATGTTGACATTAAAATCACTTAACCATATTCAGTCACACTGGTATTGACCAGTTTGTTCTAATTTGTTCTGGTTTGTTTTGGTAAACCTTAGAGGAAGGTAAACTGATATTTAAGTAAAACTACAAAAGAACTGAGAAAAATACTTACTGACCATGAAAGGCTACAGCTTTTTTAAAGAGATTCATAACCAATGCAATCATTTCAGAACAAGCATAAGGGAAAATTTTCTGTTTATTTTAAGTAGGAAAACATAGAGGAAAAAATCCTGAGTATCCCCCTGGTTAAACTTCTGTATATTTTATCTAGTGACTCTTTTACAGAAGACATATGCTCCTATCACTTCTTTCCTGTATTTTCCTTGTGTCAGACAAAGGAACTGTTACCATGCAAGGGTACTGCTTAGTGTTGTTTGCTTTGTAGTATACTTACAGAAGAGTGAGCAGCTGATGCCCTTTATTTTAAGGAGATGCAATCACAAAGTACTTGACAAGACTAGCTCATATAAGATTATCGCTTCTGGCAGTTTACTAGTCTGATATCCCCACCTTCAGTTCTGAACTTTGTGAACTCCTCTCCATTGTGCTAATCCTGATCCCTGCCTGTCCCTGCTTCCAGTGGGCTGATGCCGCTTGCCAAGCCAATAGTTCTAGGTTTTAATCTTGTTGGTTTTCTGATAATTAGTGATTAAATGGGCTCACTGAAGAACCAAACAAGTGCCAGAGACACTGGCACTTAAGAATTGGGAGCAGTGGGGGCCTAGATAAAGAGACTGGGCTAGATGAATAAGGAGGAGCAGGACTCCAGATGCCTTCTGGCAGCAGCAAATTATTAATTCTTAGCCCACTTCATCAATTTGTGCTCTCTATCTCCCAAACAATTTATTGCATCCTTAGGTGCCAAAGGACTCAGACTGCAGTCCAGCAGCTAAGTGACTGTTGTGGTGTCTAGAAAAACAGATCTATCACTGACAGATTATAACTTCCTAAGAAAAAATATTTGTTTTTTCCTTCTGTTTGCATTTGCTTAAGACTCTGCTTTTGTGAGCTTCTGTTGTTAAGAGATGCTTATTTTATTATACTCTCATCATATGGAACACTGACCATCTATAATATAATTCAGATTCTCCAAATTATATTGCCAATATTCAGAGAGGGGTACTTCAATTTGTACTTACATGAAAAACAACCCTACCACAGGCACAAACTTTTCTATTGCTTCATGTTGGTTAACGTGATAGGACAAAAAGTTTCTGATGTGTTCTGCTGAGCATAATAAAATCCTTTGTGATGAAAACATTTTACCAAGCTTGTGCTTTTATAATTTACTGTATTATATGCAAGGCTTACTAATCTTATTTATAAGCAGTATGATGTGGAAACACACTGAGATCTTGTATGTATAAAAAGAAGTAGCTCCATGTAAAATGTGTGGATGTGACCTGATAATTCAGGAGAATGTGGAAACTCCTCCTAAGCTTACAGAGCACAGCATAAATAAGTGAATACTGTATCAAGTTTCAGATAGTACAATCTGGTGATTAGGAAAAGATTATTCCATATTCTTGACATGGTTAAACCTACAGAGCCAGCTAAGGCCTTTGCAACATTTTATGCTAGGCAACCACAGAATAAGAAGCTGTCTGCCTCCAAGTACATAGGAAAATGAAGTAGGATAGGAAGTAAAGCACAGGTAAAATGATGCAGATCAAACATGTAGGACAGTGACAGAGATAAAATAGAAAATAGGATATCTGACATGCAGTTTTTTGTTCTGATAACTGGCCTAAATTATCATTGGAATAGTGTTGTGGAGAACAAATATATTCTCAAAATGCAATTCACTTCGTATTTTCAATCTTGTAGAAGTAATTTGGCTAATATTATTTAAGGAAAAAAAAAGGCCAAATAAAGATAAAAGTTTGGGGATTGCTAATATGACTTCTTTCTACTTTTGTTAAAAAAAATTAAATAAATAAAAAATTCTCTAGCTCATTTATTCACCAATACAAAAAAAAATTCTTCTAGCCATGGCTACTAAGTTGACTTGTCATGGATCAAATATATAAAGCTAAGATTAGTATAAAAAATTTAAGGAAATATGAAACATGCAGAATGTTGGATATTGTTGCCTCTTAGATTCTTTATGTCTAATATTCAGGTTTCTAACAGAAAGGTCTTAAATTCTTAAATTTCTGTTTCTTGTTAAGAGGGTCCTTAGTAGTATTGGATGCTTTTATTCAAATTAATGAGGTATAATTTCATGTAACTTGGAGTAAATATATGCACCTGGATAATCTAAACATCCTCTAGAAAGTTGTATTAACATTGTTATCTGGAGTAAATATTAAAAAAATAATAATAATAAAATAAAATCTATATAAATTTAGGTAGTTAAATCCTGGTGAGCAAAGAGACCTTAACTTTCCAGGTGCTGAACAAATACAACTTCCATTAACTTCATGTCACTGCTGGTGCTGTTTGTGTTCATGTGAGTGCTGACTGTTTCTGTGCTGTTCTGTATGGCTAGCTGTGTATGTGCGTTGCTGTCTACCTGCGTTTGTGTGTCTTACACATACATGTTCAACCTTATAACTGGTAAGACCTGGGGAAATGGAGCTGCAGAAGCCTTACCTCTACTTGCTATTGGATTCAGTAGTTCCTAACATATAATAACTAGTATAATAGCCCAGCTTTGAATTTTGCAGTAAAATTTTCCATCGTGACTGGAAGGGTCAATGTGTTACAACAGTTATGTCATAGCTTCTTGTTCATAAGTTATGTATAATTTAAAAAATAAAATCCAAACATAATTTAGATACTGTTTATTGTGGAACCTGTTATAATACTGACTTATAAAAACATTGAATTTGTAGAAATGAGTTACTGTGAGCATAGTCAAAATTAACACCATGTCTACTATCAGAAGGCATCAAACAATGATTTGTTTATGTCAATTAAATAAAGAGTTTTGTTGATAAATGCTGCATTGAGAGGCTGAATTCAAGGGGGAAATATACCTAAAGCTTCTTAGCTCTTGTATATCCTGAACTATTTGAATTAGAACATGTCAGTTTCCTCAGTTTCTGTGATACTTTGGGTGTGTCTGGAAACCACTTTATGACTTGGAGATTTAAACTTTAGCCCTGTGTGGCATAGTGAATTATTTAGCATACAGTGTGGGCTCCACAGATTTTTCTTACTCTTCCCTGTTGCCCTTTAGGCACCACTGGTCTTCTTCCACGTTTTCTCTTCTGTTTGTTAGTTTTGAGAAGATTCAGCTAACAAGAATGAGGAAGGAACAAGATATGCTGACAAATCTGAACTGCAATGTATCTGATATCTTTGGTCAAGCAGGTGTTTACAACACTCTCAAAAAGAGAAAAAACAGTTTTGGGTGTTCTTTTTCTGTGTTACAGCGTCAAGGGAATAACATCTAGCCACATCAGTTAGATTTTCTTTGTCATCAAGTGAATTGGGAACTTTTTTTATAATTAACAATTACATTTTCCTTAGCCACATATCCCCAGGAGCTTATATGGAAGAAAAATACATCTATTGTAAGCCTATGATAAAATTATGGAAGCATCAGTTACTTAGACCTGGTTGTTATTTCAGAAGAAAGGTTTAGAAAGTTATTTCAGTCATTTGACCTACTGTTATTTGGTCAATACTTAATTTGTGCTCTAGCATAGGATACAAAGAAGCACCTTTTAGATGAAGAATAAACAGATGTCTAGGCATTCAGACTGGTATATCATTAAAGGGGCTAAGACAGAAAGGGTTGAGTACAAAAGTCTGATTAAAATCTAGTTTAACAGCATTTTTGGATGTTGTATTTACATGGATAGTGTTCATTAGCACTTTCAATATTATGCACTCAATCAAAACTTTAAAAAAATCTATAAAACTTCTGAGTAATTTAAAAATACAGGAAACTAATACACATTTAAATCTATATAAGTAAAACAATTTTCAAAACACGAACTGACAGAAACAAAAGCAACAAGTCTTGTGCATTGCTAAAACTATGCTGCCAAGAACTAAACCTCAGCCTCTTCTTGCTGCCACCTTTGCACACTCAGTAAGTTTGCAGATGACACCAAGCTGAGTGCTGCAGTCAATACAATAGAAGGAAGGGATCGCATCCAAAGGGACCTGCATGAGCTTCTGTCCTGGTTTCAGTTAGGACAGAGTTAATTTTCTTCCTAGTAGCTGGTGGAATGCTATGTTTTGGCTTAGGATGAGAAGAGTGCTGATAACACCCTGATGTTTTAATTGTTGCAGAGCAGTGCTTATACCAAGCCAAGGACATCTCAGCTTCTTGCTCTGTCCTGCCAGCGGGCAGTCTAGGGGTGCAGCAAGAGCTGGGAGGGGACAGACCCAGGACAGCTGACCCAAACTGGCCAAAGGTGTATTCCATACCATCTGACGTCATGCTAAACAATATATAGGGGTGGCTAGCTGGGGGGAGGGGGTTAGGGGGCTAGCAGTAGCCGACTGCTCGGGGTTAGGCTGGGCATCGGTCAGCGGGTGGTGAGCAATTGCATTGTGCATCATTTGTTTGTACACATTATTATTAGTAGTACTATTATCATCATTGTTGTTATTATTATTATTCCTGTCTTAATAAACTGTCTTTATCTCAACTCACAGGCTTCACTTTCCTGTTTCTCTCCCCCATCCCAGAGAGGGAGGGGGGAGGGTGAGCGAACAGCTGTGTGGTGTTTAGCTGCCAGCCGGGTTAAACCACTACAGCTTGAGAAGTGGGCCCATGTGAACCTAATGAGGTCCAACAAGTCCAAGTGCAGGGTGCTGCACCTGGGTTGGGGCAATCTCAGATATGAGTACAGACTGGGAGAAGAACTCATTGAGAGCAGCCCTGCAGAGAAGGACTTGAGGGTTCTGAGGGATGAAAAGCTTGACACAAGCCAGCAGTGCATGCTTGCAACCCAGAAGGTCAACTGCATCCTTGGCTGCATTGACAGAGGTGTGGCTAGCAGGTCGAGGGAGGGGATTGTGCCCCTCTACTCTGCCCTTGTGAGACCCTGCTTGGAGTACTGTGTCCAGGTCTGGGGCCATGAAAGATGTGGGTGTGCTAGAGAGGTTCCAGTGGAGGGCCACTAGGTTTATTGCATTGGAGCACCTCTGCTATGAAGAAAGGCAGAGAGAGCTGAGGATGCCGAAAGGGGAGGCTGTTCAGCCTACAGGAGTGGAGGCTCCAGGGTGACCTCATTGTGGTTTTTCAGTACTTAAAGGGGGCTTATAAAATGGAGAGTGACTTCTGGGTCAGTCAGATAATGACAGGACAAGAGGAAATGTTTTTAAACTAAAAGAGGGGAGATTTAGATTAGAGGTTAGGAGGAAATTCTTCACTCAAAGTGTGGTGAGGCACTGGAACAGGTTGCCCAGAGAGGTTGAGCATGCCCTGTCTCTGGAGGTGTTTCATGTGGCTTCTCCATAAAATATTTGAGATGCCTAAATGCTTATTTGGATACGGTTTGGGCTGACAGCATGCATGACCAGAAGCAACATGTAATGTAAATTTGTTAGCTACAGCCATCTTGCAGTATTATGGTATTATTGTACTGTCCCTTGACTTATGCCAGACCTTTCACCTGTAAAATACTTGAGTATCTTTCATGCTAAAAGACTTTATGTAAACCTAAGCTGATTATATTACTAAATTTAAAGCAAAATGGATTGTCATTCTCTCAGTATATCTGTTGACCAGTGTCCATGTGGCCACCAGTCCCATGCAACAACTGTTCTTTCAAGTAGCTGTCAGAAACTATTGTAGACAATTGTTATGATGTACCATATGCTCAGGATTTAAAATTATTTTTCTGATAGAATTTCATTAGTGAGTGACATGGTCTAAACTCAGGACATAAGCCAGCTAATTGTTAATCCATCTGGCAAGGATGTTTCCAGTGACACTAGATATATTGGTGATCTTCCTGGCCATGTTTCTATCCTTGCTAAGGTTGGTATAAAAGAACTTTCCTTGGAGGATATGTAGGAAATCTAGTTAGCCAATTACAATTTCAAATATTCAGCAAATAGACCTGTTTATATAGTGTGTTTGAGGATAAATAGCATTTTATTTATAAGAACAATCATTGCATAAGCAATATACTAGAGAAGCTAGATGAGCTACTTAAATATATCATGTTTGTAACTGCTGAGTGAAACTGAAATGTTCAGATGACAGGAAAAAAGATGTAATAGGAGGGTTTTTACACACAAGATTATTATTTCAAAAGGGGGGAGATGCTGGAACTGCTATTATGAAGCAACCTCTGTATTATCAGCGTGTCACTGCCTCAATACGAAGTATGCAAATACTATATGAAACTAAAACATCACTAAAGACTAGTTGTTAGACTACAACTGCCAAATGCATTTTAAAGAACCTCTAAGGTTTTTAGTGCAAGCTTCATTTGACTTGAAGTTAAAGATCATCTCTATTAGTTAAGTGACATTTGCCAGTCCCTCAGGTTATGATTTAAAATGTTTCATTTAGCTCACAAAATGGGCACAACTGTGTGTAACATCTAGTTTCAGTAAGCAAGTAAAACTTGCTCTGCACTATTTATTTTTAAACACAGTACATAATTCATCAATATATATTATCAAATTGGAAGCATAGTATTTCCTTTCAAATTGTTGTCTTTGTTCTTGTATTTTTTTTTTTTGAGGAAGGCTTCCCTACTGACTCCCTTTTTCTTCTTGCTGAAGGAGTTGCATTATAAAAATTTTGATTTTTTTTCTATTAAATGTATCAAACATATTCAGTGTGTCAGAAACATGGAACCACATCATAGAAATTTGAATGATCCCCACCCCACTTCAAGGATAGGACTAGTTTGCTTGCTTGTTTTCGTCCTCGTCTCTACCTGTCAGATCAAAGTAGTTTGGCTTTCAATTCACATGCTAAATAGGAATCAACCATTAATTTGGTTTATTTTTTCTATATAATTTCTAGACATGAAAGCGTTTTCAGACTCAGAAGCCTTATTGTATACTTGTTATTTTTAATGTTTGATAGGAAAGCGTCAGATAAAAAAGCAGTAATTTTAATGCAACTTTCATAGTGAGGCAGTGATCTTGGCTTTTAAAATACTATCTTCTAATTTTGTCCAAACTGCTCAAAAAACAAAACCATAGGAGAACTTGTCTTGATTTTTATTCACTTCAGCCAATGATGACATCCCTGAACTACAGGGATGAAACACTAAAACTTAGTGTTTGCATGTTAGAAGGAATATGCTAAGTGGATAGGTAGAATAAGCATGTTTCTAGAGAGGAAAAAAAGCCCACCACAACAAAAAAACACAACTACCACCATCAAAAAAAAAAAAAAAGTGCACCTACAAACCTAGCAACAACCAAAATCAAATAAAACAAACACAGTTGCTATTCGTGCATGTGATTCATCTTATGTAGTTTTCAATATTGTAAAGCTTGCCATCAGCTGTAAGCAAATTTCTAAACTGGGGGGGGGGGGGAAGTAGTTGTTTCCTGACTATCCAAAACAAACAAACAAACAAAAAAAAAAAAAAAAGAGAGAGAGAGATGAAGCACTAGAATTTTCAAGCAATAAATTCAATTTTATTAAATATATAATGAAATACTTGAAAAATATCTTAAAAGTTCAAAGTATCCTAAAAGGATAAAGGATGTAAAAGGGAATACTGGATTAGGAGACTTTTTATCATGATAATAAAACTTCAATTTTTTCTTGTTGTTTTAGGAATATTTTTTCTTTGCAGGAGACCAATTTGTAATCTGATAAGTGGGAAAATACAAGTACCAAAGGGAACACATGGAAGAAATTTCCAAGCTATGATTATATGAAAATTGCAATTGTTTACAACTTCTTACTGAAGTAGCAGATAAACTGATAAGGGTATGATTTTTTTCCTTTTTTAAGTGGTAAATTTTTAGAAATGTGGACTTTTTTGACTTGTTTTTCTTCCAGAAAATTGAAGTTTCTTTTCTCTTGAGTGCCTTTTCAAAGGGGGCGAGTAAAATCTTACTTCTTCAGTTTACTTGACACTAATATTGGAATGCATTTTGTACCTTACAATGGTAGTAAAAAAGCATTGTTACTTCTTACAGCAATCCAGGATTGGTTCTTTAGACCATTTTTTCTGTTAAAGCTAATATTTGAGACTGTCTTATAGGTACACTGAATACTGAAGCTGAATTCTTCATTATAGCATGACAAATTTTTCTTTTGAATGAACTGTTTTTTGTTAGTGTATAACAATAAGTGTTGCTAAAACAAGATGCAATACAAAACTGATATAGAAAACAGTGAAAAAGGGCTGGGCACATAATGATTAGGTATTTTAACAATCTTGTTACAAGAGTCTTTCTGATACTGAAAGTAGGTTAAAACTAGGAAATTCTAACAATCTTTGCTTAGTGGGTGTGCTGTTATATGCTTGAGTCAACTTTGAATCCAGACCTTACCACTCAGGGAAAAGCTTCAATTAGCAGGCATGAATAGAGCTGAACAATACGAGAGAAGGGCAGTCATCCAATCTAGCTTCCTGCAAGGTTAGAATTATTCTCCCTGCACATTTCATAAAATATGTGAAATCTGATTTTGTGTATCCCATGGATCAAACTCTACTCTTTTTCCTATAAGGCTGTGCAGGAAAGTTTCTATTAGTATGGGTAATGTCTAGATTTGCTGTTCTTTGTGTAAATGTAATTCTATTTTTCACTACTTTTTCTTTGTATATCTTCCTGTTACTTTTTTTTTTTTTTTTTTTTTTTTTTTTTTTTTTTTTTTTTTGTTGGGAGAGGGAGGTATTTTGTCACATTCCTCCTAAATACTTGTAAGGATTATTTGCCACTAAATTAGGATCTCATATGGCATCATTACTGATTATGCTTTATTTTATCATGAGGAGGGTGTAATTGACTGTTAAACTTGGGACCCCAAGCACATGACTGTATTAGAACATGTCCAGAGGAGGGCCACAAGGATGATCAAAGGCCTGGAGAACCTCTCCTATGGAGAGAGGCTGAGGGAGCTGGGGTCATTCAGCCTGGAGAAGAGAAGGCTCTAGGGAGACATTATAGTGGCTTTCTGGTACCTAAAGGGGGCCTATAGGAAAGCAGAGGAGAGACTCTTTGTCATGGAGTGGAGTGATAGGACTAAGTGTAATGGTTTTAATCTAAAAGACTAAGAATTTTTAAGAATCTTAAGAATTTAGTTTAGATATTTGGATTAAATTCTTCACTATGAGTGGATGTTATCAAGGTGGAAAAAGCATCTTTGCAAATGGATCTCCCTTTTCCATATTCTGTAATCCATTTTTCTTAATGGGAGCCTTGTGCACCTGAATATCCACCTAGAAACTGTATTAACAATCAAAGAGAAAAATATATACTACTCTTCAAGAAATAAAGTATAGTTGCATCTTCCTAAAAGTAACTTTGGGATGCTTGTGTCATTTCATGAAGTAGTATGGAACAAGCACAGCAGACATTGGTTCTTGTTACGTCTTCTGATCCAGGAAGCCAGGAATATTGAATGACACTGTGGATCAAAGTGTGCCCTGTTGTAAAGACAAACATGTTGACAAAGTTTAAAACATGCTATTGTAAGTGCTTGCTTAATTATATTGGGAGAGAATTGTTAGTGTTCATGTATTGCAATGTTTAATTGACACTTCTGTGTGTTATAAAGGCAGAAAGTACCTTAGAGATGGAAACTGGCTTGGATCTTTTGCTGTTGTGATCATTACATCTCTCTCTACCTCCTTTATACAGTTTAAAATTTTTATTGTGTAATTTTCTACATTCTAAATTTCTACATTTCTAGTTTCCTCTCTGAAAACTTGACAAAATAGATCAATAAGGAAGAACAGGGGAAAAAAGAAAAGCCCATGTCTGTTTAACTTAACTGTTATGATGACATCAGGGAAAACAAGTGATCCAATTTGCAAAGGCAATATTTTTTCAGTTTTTGCCAGTGTAGAGAAGACCAGAATAATAAAGATTAAGAAGCAGAAATTCTGGAGCACACTGTTGCCCTCTGTGGCACTGCAAGTGGGGAATCCAGCTCTAATTGTTGTGGTGACTTTAAAATCAAAGGATTAAATTTAGACCTATTTGTAGCAAAGTGGTGTAAACAATATAATTCTGAAAAAAAAAAACAAAAAAACAAAAAAAAAAACACACACAAAAAAAACCACTGCTGTTTTCCCCTTAATATTCTACATTCTTCAAAGGCTGAAATAAAATTTCTTGATATTTATACATCCTCTAGCCAATGAAGTTGTGACGTTGATGAAGTTTAGAGAGATTACTGTAGTAGTCATTATTTTCAAATATTGGAAAATAATTTTTGGTAATCAAATCCTTTCTTCCCTTCATTATCCACTCATCTATCTATTCATTCATAAGTTATGAAGGAGATGAAATTCTGCACGTCTACCTGAGGGCAAAAATATGTTGACATGCTTAAACATGTGCCCACAACTAATTGGCTCTGACCCTAACTTGTGTCAAGCAGTTGACATGGATCCTGATTACTAACTAATTACATCAATGCCATCAGACACAAATGGTATTGTCCCATAGAATAACATGCCAGATACATTAACAATAAACTACTTGATACTGATTCTTGTATTAGGCTTTGTCAGTTCAGCTGGATGTCCATTCAGTGTCGACAAATGTGTGGAAACTTAATTTAGAAAAAGTACTGTCTAAAGCACAATAAAATTAAACTCAGCACTTTTTTTTTTTCCTAAGTTTTGCTCCTTCTTGCTCTTGCAAAAGGAAAAAAACCAAAAACATCTACTGTTGTTTTAGCAAGGTATAAGCAGCTTGCTTGTGATTTAAGCTGTTGCAAGTTTCTCAGTACAACCTATGGTTTTGCAATTGTTATAAATTTTCTCATAGCCTTTGTTTTATTGCTAAGACTGTTTTCCAATTGAATCCCTTTTTCCCTATAGGCAACACAAGTTGCTGACAGCTGATGCACACCTGCTTCTTCTAGTCATTTCTACAGAAGGCAGTTTTCAGGATTTGTCATGTTTATTGACCCTATTTATATCAAAAGGTCTGTTTTAAAGCTCACTGAGTGAAAGAAATGACTAGAGGCCCTCAGTCATACTTGGGTAAACCCAAAGTAACTTCACTGATTCAGGAGTTTAAAGGCTGGGCACTTAGGGGAAAAAGTTACCTCAAAATTAAAACTTTAATAGATGCTGAATACTTTATCAAAAAATAACGGTGACTGCAGGAATGGCAATAGTTGCCTGGTTGTCTAATTTTGTTGTTAGTTCTATTATAACTGCTCATTTCAGCACAGTTTCATGAAGGGGGAGGTCTTCTGAAAATAAATCTATATTCTGTGTGCAGTCCAGTTCTGGACTCTTGACGCATACAAGGGTGACTGGTTCCATGAAGGCATTTTGGAGGACCAAACATGATCTGGCAGATACAGTAGCTGGCCACTACAGACCAGGGTGGAAAGTACTTGAACTATATGCCAAGCTTCTTGCTCACATTCCTTCACTACCATTTGTGCTTTTTAAGGAAGTTGTTAGAAAAGGAAACACCTGCATAGCTCTGTGACAGAGCAAGTGCTAGGTAGGTTATAATGGGTGTCCTACATGTTCTTGTGGGATAAAAAAAATTTGAAGTTATCTCGTCTGTTGAGAAATATGAACACAGCATATCTTTGGTCATGTGGAGCATTGTCAGCCACTTATTGGGTTACTGTGGGCTTCATTTCCCAAGCAAGTGCATGGTCTGTTATGTTCTTCACTTTGGGAGAGCCTCCATGCCAAAACTGGAATGTACAAAGTTTGCAAACATTTAGAGACATGGCACATGATCACATACTAATAGGCGTTATAGACTATATAATTCAAAGATAATCTGTAAAGTTAGATTCACATTATTCTAAAAATGTAGCTCTGAAACAGTTTTTCTTTATGTAGGTTAAAATTAATTGATTGCAGCTATGCTTTTACAGCTTTTGTTGGAAATGGTGGGATTTTAAAACATAAATGTTTATAAACAAATATCCTAACATTAAATATAATTCTTTCTGCAGTTTACAGGGTAACAGGCTGACTATTAAAAGAAATAATTACGTATTTATTGAGCTTCTGTGTCTGTTTTATTTTTATAACCTTCCTTGGAAAACTGTTTTTCATTTTCCAACTCTTATCCAGTAGTTTTGAAAACCAAATAAGTCTGCTTAGTGTCAAAGGTTCCACTTGGAGAGTAATTCTTAAAATGCCTTCCTGAATACCAATTCCAGCAGTTCTGCCTTATTGAAAAGTGCTCTGAAATCCTTAGGGATCGAAGATGTCAGCCGCTATATGAATGCAAAGTTTCATCTGTGGCAGATCTAGGTCAAAACCTTAGTAAGGGCAGTAAAATTCACCTTTTCTCAACAAGTAATTGTTGTAAAGGGCAGTTTTGAAGTCTTCCTCAACAGTTTTTAGCAGCTCTCAGTGTATTAACTGACTGCTGTGTTGCTGTTGCTGTTACTCCTCTAGAAGTGTTCTCAGATACGCAGCCTGAGAAACACTTTGCATAGATGAGGCTATAGATATCTGTTCTTTATGAAATGCATGGTGGGATGTAGGAATAGTAAAGAAAGAGAAAGACTTTTGATTAGATCTTTAATGATTGTTGAAGATCTCAGATGAGATATGAATTTTCATGATGGGTTCCTATATGAGTAAAAGAGAATGTTTGCAATGAAACTGAAATCTTGCCAAGACCAGCTTAAATCTTCTGATATATCTGATAAAAAAGAGATTGTGTGATCTGAATAGACTTGAGCTAAACAGTAATTTTTGGTTGTTACATATAGTTTCTGATGCTTCTCACACACACTTTCTCCTTCTGTTTATGAAATGAAGAAAGGAACAAAACTGGGCAGTGTACTGAGGGTTAGTTTGTTTTCTGAGACTCAACGCTTATAGAATTTAAAATGATTAGTATGGATATGAAAGTGGTAAACTGATAAGATTGCAGTTTTTGATGGGTCTGTTTTATGAAAGTGTTCAGAAAATCCTATTTCTTTAACACTGATTTGAAATGTATGTTTTATCATCTCAAATGTCACAGGTGCTCAAGATGGCAAAATGATTTATAAAACCTTGTGTGTGAAAAGAAATATTTTAGAGTGTAATCAAAAATTAACATGGCAAAAAGATGAGTTATGCAATTTGTTTTATTCATAGCTGAGCAAATTCAGGTACATGTGAAAATGTTTTTCTTTTTTTTTTTTTTTTTTTTGAGTCCATCCTGGTTTTTACTCTCTTAAATTATTTTAATCTGTTTGAAATCATATTATTGTTTTCAAAGTTGTACATTTTCTTTAAAAAAATCTTGTATATAAAATGTTAAACTTACATCTAGCTATCTTAGAAATAAATTAAAATAACATTCAAAACAGACATAGCTTGAAATTTTTATTAGAATATTTGAGTACTGTTGGCATTATTTTCAAATAAAATTTTGAATTATTTTGTTGTTGTTTCTGAATTATTTTATTGTTTCACACAAAAAATAAATAACATTTAGTGATTTTTATTTATTTATTAAGAAAAGTGATGTTAATTTCTATAGAGTTGTAAAATAGGGTTTAACTTGGGGGTTGGGAGGAGCTCTTTTTAATGTATAGTGTAAGTGACAATGCCCTTCGCTTGCAAACTGAGACCATTTTATGTAGTTCAATTTTGAGCCAGTTTAATTACATGACAGATGGAGATTGTGTTTTCTAAGAGCTCTTTGATCATGATGTAAGAGTAAGACAACCAACCAACCAAAAAACAAAAAGGAAAAAAATCTCTCCTGAAAATATTTTCTTATCTTTCCTGAGTTGTTCATTTGCTAGGCAGAGTCCCAGAAGGACAAATATTTTTCTTAGTGGAAATCAGTGTTATCTTTTATTTATAATTAATTTCTGTTTTGGTAAAAAAATTAGTTCCATATTTAATAGATGTTATCAATCTTACCTTGTTTTCTCCTCACTGCACTGCTGCCATGGCAAGTATATACCACAGTCAAAGCTGTGACATAAAGACTGTAAATTTGGATGCAAATAATCAGTGTAGATTGATTAGTCATCTAAGTTAGTCAAGTTACCAGGCAGTTCTCTGAGCTCCATGACTACCATGCTAATGGAATCCAAATTAATTTAAAATTAGCTTAAGTGTGTCTGTAAGAGGTACAGTTTTAACTCTCTCTCTTCAATTTTACTATATTTATGGTAGATATACATTTATTTTTTTTAAGACACCTGTTGTTTTCGTTCCACATTGTGACTGCTAGAAACATTTCTAACCAGTAAAGACTACAGGTGATTTTCAAACATTTCCAGGTATCTGTAGTTCCCAAATACTTGTTATTTTATGGCAATTATTGTATATGACATAGTGTTTGTTACAGTTTAAAAAAAAAAAAAAAATATCATAGGTATTACTTTACAGTGAAATTTTATATTCAAATTTTTGTTTCTTTTTTTGCTTTAAATCTCCAATCATGCCTGGAGATTAGTTCATCTTCAAGAGAAGATGAACTAATCTAGACTAGATCATCTCTAAACTAGATCATGCCTTTTTTGAATGAAAAAAATCAGAATTACTGTCTTTAAACTTGGTTATGAATGGAACTGGGAAGTTTGGGTGTACCTGAAAAGCAGCCGATTGACCATTATGGGCCTGGTTGGATTCAGGGTACTGAACTATCACAATCACATTCACCAATAATGCATTAACCAATAGGGGTCTGGTTGGATTCAGAGCACTGAACTACCTTGGTCATGGATTCACCAATAACGTGTAACCACCCTTACTCTAGTCATGTTCAATGAGAACCGTCGTGACTAGGAACAATGTAATCAAGTGCAATTTATTACAGCAACAGGTACACAGGTTCTTTGGATTGCCAATGATAGTTACTGTCTGCAAAAGCAAGCTAGCATGCATGAAATACACAGGTGACATGGATGCACAGCCTGGAAATTAATGCATTAAAAGGCACAAAGACTCTAGAGAGATTTATAACCTAGTGTTCAAATCTCACCCAAAGGTGTCCCAATGGGGGGGAAGAGAGGCTCAGCCTGTCGACTGGTCCCAGGAGTCAGGAGGTCCTCAGGATGTTGTATTCCCTTGGGATGGTATCTCCCCTGATGGTGGTATCTTCCCAAACATCCCCTCTCCCTTAGGCCAATTTATATTATTTTCGATCTCTTAGGTGGAGCTGGAGTGACTCTAGTCAAGCATATCTTGGTATGTTATGATTGGTAAAAAGTTTTCCCGTCTCTGTTTAAAGTAATAGGCTCTGAGAAATTCAGAGTGCATGCTCAATGAGGGGTGGTCGCACCTTGGAGGTGGGCAGCTTTTGGGAGGGAGGTGTGTTTTGGTATTATAATGATATTATAATGAGCAAAAGTACACTAGGGTACAGCATTTGTCAAAACATGACAAGTTGTTGGCTCAGAGTAGCAAAAAGTGCGGCTTACTGGTCTCAGTGTGCACAAGAACAATCAAGTCCCCACCTGGTACAGAGCCTAGCTGTGGTGCCTCCACTCCACTCTATGCTCCATACTGTTCCTTAGAACTAGCACGCCAGGTTCCCCCAGCACAATAGCATCTAAGGTTGGAAGCCTAGGGAATGCTCAGGTAATACAGCTACACCCTACCCTGAAAGCCTCTGTAATGCTGTACATTTTCTTTAAAATGTGAACATTAGTTTTATTTTCCTAGTTACTTCAGGCAATTGCACCACAAGATAAGTAAAAAGCACAAAAAAAAAAACAACAACAAAAAAAAAACACAACAAAACAAAACAAAAAACAAAACAAAACAAAACAAAAACGAACAAAAAAAACCAAAACCCACCTCACAACACATCCCCATCCCCAAGTGTGTTAATTTTAAGTCACCTTACTTCAGTTAATTCAAAATGTACTTACCACTGTCTGCTAAAAGGTCTAAAATTTGTTGCATGTTCCTTTTATACCTACATTTGACAGCAATTATACATAATTTATGTACCTCATAAAATTACTCTGACAAGCTGATTTGCTGCAGATATGTTGATAAAGGAGTAGTCTGTGCTTAGAAACATATTTTTGGTCTTTCAGTTTTCTAGTGTCTAGTGAGAAGTTCAATCATTCCATTTCTACTTGCAACAAAAAATGCACTGGTAAACAGTTATGACTCAAAAATGTGCCATTTGATATAAAGATACCTAATTTCATATTCAACTCTTGAAGCACAGAAGGAACCATATACATTTTATCTATATGTGGGCTTGAAGACTAACTGCAAACCAATATAGGACAAAAATTTGGTAATTATTCTTCTTCACCAAAATGTCATGAGTAACTGATAGTAAAATGTATCCATTTTATCAAGAAGATCGGGAAAAGTGTTTTCCAGTTTGTATAGTATTTTCTCTTTAGGGACAGAGTGCTTCTCTGCTAGAATGACAGGGATGATTAAAAAAAAAATCCTTCCTTTTTGTCATGGAAAGTGCAAACATGGACTTTTATGCTTTCATTTTGGTGAGGAAGAGGTCTTCAGGTATTGCTCCATGTAATACAGGTAAACATTGAAATAACATCTACCAGCACTGGCTGTATACAGATCTGTGCTAATTATTATTATGATATAAAATAAATATTAGTATGACCATAAAATAAAAACCAGAATTAGTATTTGGACCGCGATGATGACAAAACACCACAAGAACACCAAATTCCATCAGGCTATTTTTTATATAAAACGTAACAGTTTTGAAGTAGTAATAAGTACTAAGGGCATACAACTAGCATTTAAGTACTATTTAAAGCTTACACATATCAAAATGATTCTTTGATTTTGTGTACATTGTGCGGAAACATACTAAATGTTGCTAGAGTATTTTTTTTACTCATCTAGTGACTTTTTAACAAAAAAATATCACCACAGAAATTGATATTCACTTGTAGGTCATCAGTTCTACTGTATCATCACTTACTAAATTATACAGTTGAGTTCTGAGGAGTCCTTCAGCATACTTCTAGGTTTGTCTGTTTATGCTCCCTCATAATAAAAAAAAAATTGTTCCCAAACAAATAATTACTCCACAAAATCAATTAAAACAATTACTGATATGTTTTCTTCTTCTTGGATTTGAACAGGCACAGCTGCCTGTTCAAAAGAAATAAGTATAAAGAAGTTATAAGAAGTATAAAGAAGTTTTAACTTCTTTATACATAGTGGCCATGCAGATATATTTTAATGATTTCCTTAATAAAATTCCTCAGTATTCCTCAGTAAGGCATACAATTTCCTTAGTATAATCATATTTTGTGCATGGTAGTCTAAATAAAATTGTTCTGGCAATTTCTTACAGCTGTTCAGGAAGCTGATTTGAATTAAAACCTATTTGTACTTGTATCATTATTTGTTTAAATGGATAGTTTTTCAAAAATGTGGGATTGCTTTTGCTATGTTAATTTTTGAAGTAGGGGTTTGACAAAATTACTATGTATCAGATGTGATTTGGGGAAAAATGTTATACAAAAAGCTGAGCCTACTTTATTGCACTGACATCTATAATTAAGCAGAGAGAATATAGAAATAATCAAAGGTAGACCTCTAGTTATAACCATATCTTCTGGTATGTTTTAACTGTGAGAACTGATGCTGAGGCCAAATTTTCTTTTTTAGTTCATCGGGGGAGGAAAGGGATAGGTTCCTCTTTCAGGCCATTCAAAGAATCCTATTCTGAATGACCCTTCTCTTCATGGGGGACCACTCGGTTTAAACTTCTGATATAACACCAGTCTCTCAGAATATCACCTAGTCATGTGGCCCTATGCACGTTTACTACAAGATCAAAAATATTTGCTGACAATTGGACATTTTCTCCCCATTAGCTCCAATGGGATGTTAAACCAGCCTCTTTTAGACTTTGCCACCTCAAAGAAAAAATTCTGTATAGCTTTACCAAAGTTTTCAGAAACAGCTCTTAAGATATATGTATTTTCACTATACAGAGAATTTAAGAACAAGTCCTTATAATTCATAGCTCAATGAAGGCTGCTTTCACTAGTCTAGTAAAAAGTCTGTTTTTTTTTTTTTGTTTTTTTTTTTCTGAGTGAATCATAAAGCAACAGACAAATTAGTATTCCTCTTCTTGCATCTGATTCTTCAGCATATTTGTCACTTTTAGAATAAAGCTTTATAACTGATTGTCTAACTAATTAGAACTCTCATATGCCATATTACCCATTAGCCTGAGGTTTTCATATGGATTTGCTTTCTGGATTCTCCCTGTTGAAATTATGTCTGCTTACATTTGTTGGGATTCATTTTGTTCTTATCTAAACAGATAAGTTTATAACTGAAGGATAAGTTGCCTGAGTCTTTACTACAGATATAAACATTGTAATAACAGAAAATACTTCAGCAAAATATTTTATTTTCCTGAATATTTTTGTATTAGGGGGAAAAGAGTGGAGATCATTGAAAAAATACACTCATAAAGATTTCTTCTTGATGAAAATTTTCACAAAGTTTGCTTGTGTTCTGAGTGTCGAGATCTCCTGGCTCTGCTTAATATATGTTTTTGTATTTTCCTTTTTCGTTTTCAAAAAGTAGTGAAAAAAATAAAAATAATTATATGAAACAGAAAAAACGCATTGATCAAATGCTTAATATTTCTCAAATTACTAGTAATGAACATAGTATATAAATATCCTACTTTTTATTTTTCCTAGATAATTGTTTTCTTATACACCCTTTTCTTATAAATATTACCTAGTTTAAAATCCCTTCAAAACTTCATTGTAAATGACCTACATGATACTGTAATATAGTTTGAAGATAAACAAATTAATAAATATAATCAAATAACATTAACAAAAAGAAGAATTCTTTTTGAAGAAGAATACCTTGAGTAACCCTAGACATACTTCGCAGATGAGGTACAGTAACAAAATAGTTTTGCCTCATATTTGTATGACATTTTGAAAAATGTTAAATAGTTCCTTTCCTACAGAAAATGAAGACAACTGTTTTGGTCTTACCTAATGTTCATTAATTGATTCTCTAATTGCCTTATAGGGATTTGTGAGCTTGATATATTTATCTTGCATTGTTTGGAATATCTCACAGTTGCCAAATATTTTAACAGAACAATTTAGCAAAGTAAATGTTGTTCAAATAGTGGTGCAAGTGGTGAAACTGATTAATCACTTTCAAGGAACTCCTATCTACACTGTGACAAACATTTAGCAGAGATGTAATGGAGTTAATATTCAAAAATAATACAAACGGTTATGGATATGAACCATATCCATACGGTTCTTTAATACTTTAATGCTTCTTTAAATATGGTGCTTTAATTTTTTTTTGGCCTTTGCTTGTGATCTAATCTTTTGAGTTGGTCAGAGATTAACAGTTTAGTTTTTCTTTCTCTTAGGACAACTTAGTAGTGTTTAATTTGAACTTTCTGGTGCACATAACTAAGGTCATCACTATCATACTTGACATATCAAAGTCTTTTTTTTTTTCCCTTCAACAGAGAATCACGAGGATCTAAGGTGTGAAAACTTTGGGATGGATAACTAAAATTCATGTAGGGCATAAAATATTTTTTAATGTAGATATACTTGATTTGGCCAATTGTTAGCTAATCTAGAAGTTTTGCTAGGGTGCTTGAGCTACCTGAGGCTGAAAATAATATAATCACACACCTGTGGCATTCTGCCAAAACACCTGTATTGTTTTCACATGTGAGCTAGTACCTGCATGTATAATGATTAAATATCACTTCATATTTTCACTCATTTAGGGAATTACTGAATTTACTGTTACATCAGACTTCCCAAAGTGATTCCAAATGAAAGAGTAGACAGGGAATCTCATTTCTGGCAGTATAGCTTTACTCTGTACATGCCCAGGAGATAAAGGTGTGTTCAGTTTTGGTGCTGACAGCTGGCTG
This sequence comes from Aythya fuligula, assembly GCF_009819795.1. Classification (NCBI taxonomy): domain Eukaryota; kingdom Metazoa; phylum Chordata; class Aves; order Anseriformes; family Anatidae; genus Aythya; species Aythya fuligula. The sequence continues at coordinate 67,138,548 of NC_045561.1, forward strand.
GGAGGTAAAAACTCCTTTTCTTACAGTACAATAGGAAAATATTAGGATTGATCCTCACACCAAACTTACTGATATGTGAAAACAGTTTCTGTCATAATGCCATTTCTATTTAGTAGTTTGTGGTAAGTGTTTTAGTCTGGTAATGGACCACAAGTTTGAGTTCACTTTTTCTGAGGAGCCAAATCCACTTAACCCCAGAAAGTGTCCACATTGTAGTCATGTAGACACTTTATTTGCTTAAGGGGAAGCAAAGGAGGTGTGGATGGGAGGTGTGGATAAAATACTTTCTATTTTATTATGTAGTTTCATTCTTGCATGGCATAACTTTAAACTATTGAGATAGTTTGCAGTGGATAAAGAATCCATCTGAATTTCAGTTCTGCTTTAAAGACTATTTATATATTCAATACTAAGCTGCAATTGCATGAACTACAGAATCAAGAGTGGGAAGTAGGAGCTTCTTTTGACAGATCACTATCTTAGGAATATCATGTTTTATTCACGATGATTACATACTTATGCATGTCTTTATGTACACAAGTTATGATAAACACTACTCATCTAATATTTTCTTCTAAATGTCTTACACAATCACTGCTATGCATGTTGGCTTGTCTGGTCGTTGACAATCTTTCCCATTGGATTGTGTGGTGATTTAGTATAGTTTGGGTCTGTGAATTCTGCTTGAGTGGCTAGCAGATCAGTGTCCAAATTCCCAGAAATTCCTCTAAATCACATACTTTTCTCTTCCCTTCTCTTCTCTATTCTGTAGATCTTCTAAAATTACCAGTTTTTTAAGGAAGGATAATTTGCGTCCACACTAAGACTAAAACTGTGCTAATTTTTTTTACATAGTATGCTGTTATGGGTTTGATGCAGCTTAGTACTGAGAATGGTTGTGATGAAACATTGATCTCTCTTCTGATCTTTTTTTTTTATACTAGTATATTGAATCAGGATTTAAAAGATTTTGTGTGAATAAAAGACAATATTTATCAACTAAATTCAGTCTGCTGTACTTCAGACATTTCTTAAACTCTAAATAAGTTTCAGAAGTACAATTTAATCATAATGCTTACATTATTCCTCTTATTATTTAATCCTTATTCCCCTTTTGTGCTGCTTTCTCTCTAGGAAGTTTATACTTAAGAAAACTTGCTTGATTCCTCTGTCTAGCTGCTGTTATAAAAAGAAGCAATATTTGACTCCATTTGTATTCATTATTCTTGAAGTTGTGCAGTTTTGATTTGACCATTTACCAGTTCTAAATATGCTCCTGAATTTAAGTGCATACTAAGGTAATGGATTTAGTATTTCCTTAGGGCTGGTGACTATGGAACATCTACATGTATAAACTGGAATCATAGGGGAATTGATCTGTACCTCTAATTTCAATTTCTCTAGGACACACAAAGAATTATTTATTCTCTCACTCTCTTTTTTTTTTTTTTTTTTAAATTCATTTACTCCTAATTAATTTTTCTGTCTAGTGTCTAATTAAGCGTGCTTATTTGCTTATTGAACTATTGAGTAGTATTGACCCAAGCTGAACTTCAGGCCCCTTTGTAAAGACACATTTTATGTTCTGAAAGATATCTCATGTTATGAAACAAAAAACGGAAATACAGTCCTAGTGATGACAAATGAAATAAGCTCTTTTGTTTGTTTTTATGACTGGGACTGATAAAAAGCATTTCATGTTATTCTGTGTCAAAGAAAAACTAGTCACTCAACTTTTACCCTTCATTTAGCTGCAGTCAGATTCACAATCCACAAAAAGCCAAGACGTGTCTAACAATTTTTTTTTTTTTTTTTTAATTTTTCTTTTTAGTTTTAATATATCTACATATTTATTTGCATATAAAAATTGTTAAAAAAAAAAAAAAAAGCTATAAAAGCAAGCTGATTTTTAAGCAAGTGTACATTGACCATCCTTTTAATATCTCTGGTCTTCTCTACTTCTTTTTAAAAAATATCCAAACAAACACTGTCACAGAAGGTGGTTCTCAAGTCTAGCTGGCAAATTTGTTAGGTATTACTGCATGAAACCTCTACTTGTAGATGAGGTGCAGAGCCTATTGGACACAGTGGTAGTCACAGAAGCAAACATAGTTTTCTGGGTTTGAAGAGACCATGCCCGGTGTGCCTCTGAGAAAATCTCCCTCCTACCCTCTCAGTATAGGTGCAGTAAACTAAGGTGAGGCTTTATCAAGCATGTCTCTTCTTCTTTTTTAAATAAATATGTATTCTTAGCTGCATTATGTGGTCTTACAGCTCAGCATCTGCTTCTATTTACTCAATGACTGTGAAGGTCAGGATGGTGATCTTGGCAAATACATAAACACTAAGCAGAACCCCTGCTCACTTTAAAACAGATGATTAATCATTGCTTTCTTAATAGCTAGTGAATACTGTACTTGTGTTCTAACTTTCAACAGTGCCCCAGTTCCTTTGCATCTGTTGTGTTTTTTTCTGCCTCCTTCTCATGTCCTAATTTTGGAAATGAGGGATTTTGGTCAGGATTTTCCTTTCCTAAGCTTTAGCTCTGTGAGCCAGAGCTCTTTGTGTTATGTAGTAATGGATTCACGAATACATCTAAAAAAGGACCCAAATACATGTATAACAGTATTGAAACATCACAGCACTATATTTCATATATATACATATATCACAGCATTATATTGACTAATTTTCAGATACCTGCTAATAATAAGAATTCATGGTTCTGAAATAGGTGCATAAGTTTCAGTGCTTCAATGTCCATAACACTTCATCTCTGCTGCTCCCTCCTTATCACATTCTTCCTCTGCTCCAACATGGGGCCCCCTCTCACAGGATGCCATCCTTCCCAAACTGATCTTACAGCTTTTCAAGAGCTGCTCCAATATGGTTCTGTATAATGGGGTCTGTCCTTCAGAAATGAACAGCACAGGTCCTCCACGGGTGGCAGGTCCCCCGCAGACCCCCTGCTCCTGTGTGGGCTCCTCTCTACAGGCTGCAGCTCTGGTCCAGGGGCTCTCCACGGGCCGCAGCCTCATCTAGGCCACATCCACCTGCTCCACTGGGGGCTCCTCCACGGGCTGCAGCATGGAGATCTGCTCCATGTGGGACCCATGGGCTGCAGGGGGACAGCCTGCTTTACCAGGGGCTTCTCCACAGGCTGCAGGAGAACTTCAGCTCCTGCACCTGGAGCACCTCCTGCCCTCCTTCTGCACTGACCTTGGTGTCTGTAGGGTTGTTTGTTTCTGTGTAAGAGTGGCTGAGAAAGAAAGAGAAGAGTAAGTTCTCCTCCTCCCCCCTCCCCCCTTTAAATCTTCTCTCACAGAGGTGCAAACAATGTCACTTATTGGCTTGGCTTGGGGCAGTGGTGGGTCCCTTTTGGAGCTGTCTGTACCCAACTCATTTGATGTGGAACAACTACTGGACTCTTAAGAGAGGCCACCCCTGCAGCCCCCCTGCTACAAAATCCTTGCAAATAAACCCTATACAAATATAATCAGTAATGCACTTCCTTGGGCAAACATATTAAGATGTTCTTTGAGAACAGTTGCTCATGTCCTTTAGGCAATGTTTTGGATGAATCCTGACAGTGAGAGGTGTGAGGCAAGCTAAGGTAGCCCAAGAAGTACTCATCCAGGGGATTAAAAAAGCTTTATCCTTGAAAAACAAGCATCTCCAGAATTAACAGACAAATTAAGATTCCTGATAATCTACACCTTAGACCTCAGCAGGTAAGAAATAGTGCAATTCAGTTCCTCTCTCCTTTTGAAGTAATGTCTGGTGAAAGATGAATAAACAATTACTGAAGAAAGCAAACTCACTTTCTCAGCTGGTATAAATGAGTACATCTCTGAGTAGCTGCAACTGTACTAGGATAGTTGTGCTTTAGGGTATGGAATATTTTTTTTCTTGCTTATTGTGTTTCAAAGCAATTTTCCACTTATATATATATATATATATATATATATATATATATATATATATATAAATACTGTATTTTAACCTTAAGTCAAAAAGAAGAAAGATTTCTGACTGCGACCTTATTTGAACTGCTGAATAGAGACAGTTTTTCACCTTCAGACAGAAGAATGTGTGAGCTCTCCTCTGAAAACACTACAAAGACAAGTCACTTCTGTTTTTCTGTGAGGTAAACTGGCAAGCTTATAACATGTTGAGTTTGTGATTATTCATTCTCTCTGCATGCAATAACACTAAAATAAAACATACTAAGACAACAAATTTCCAACTGTATTAACTTATATTTTTTTTTTATATAAGAAATTTAGTTGAATAAGGAAAATGCAGTGGAATAGTTTCAGAAATTCTTTCTGTCAGTTCAAAAAAAAATGGTTAGACTTATTTAAATAAAAATATTTTTATACATTACATTAATTGTGGCATTATTAGGTGAGGTTTTTGGAACTGCATCTGCCATAGGATATGTATAGTGAAATGGAGAATAATTTTGGTGCCTATTGGAATCATAGCCTGAGCTATGTTTGCTGTCTTAGCTATGCAATAGGCATTACTTTAAGTAACATTAAAGAATTTTATGAAATGGCACCTATTCAGTTTTGTATAAAGACTTATTATTTCCACCCTCTCTTCTAAACTGCCAAAAGGTTAAGTGTCAGTGCCCTAACCTGAAATCTGGTGTTTTTGAACTGCTTAATATGTATTATGAATTTTGAACTACCTTTCAAACTTTTGGTCTACCTTTTGTACTTTTGGTCTACCTTTCCTAATAATAAATGCAAATAATATGGCTGATGCTGTAGTAATTGACAACAGTCAATACCAGATGCTAGTCTGTGTTTTTTAGGGCAGTATCTGTTAAAGGGAAGTATGAGAGAGAGGATTCACTTGTATATGAACAAGTATAAACTTGAAAATGTTTCTTTATATACAAACAGCCCAGTCATATTTACCATTGTGCTAGATTGACAAATCTCAATCTCCAACACTAAGTAGATTGGACAAGATATAAGCCTGCTCGGTTTATAATTTCTGTTGTTATTAAACTTAATAGATGGATTTTATGGAAAACGTTCATGACCTTAAAAATGCTTGCAGGGCTTATTTTGCATATAAGTAGGTTGCATTTATACAAAGATTAAACAACTGTTTTTCATAGAATAGTTTTCTCTAAACATTAAAACTCTTGATCCTTCTATCTTTGTACCCATTAAATTAATCTAGTTTACTACCGAAAATAGCACCTACAAAACTCTACAATTTACCTTAGTGAAAAGGTAGTGGCTCTATTGATTGTTTTTTTTTTTTTTTTTTTTTTTTTTCCTTCTCCTCTTTTTCCCCACCCCCAAATTCCTGATTTCCTATTTTATGTCATCTTGTCTGAACTAACAGATTTATAAACCATCTCCTTGAACAGTAAAACCCATTTGCCATTTGGTGGAATTGGCTGACATTTCATTTTTGCTGTGCAGATTGCAGATAATGTTGACATTATTTCACTGGGCTCTGTATTACATCATTAACATATTGGTCATGACTGAATCCCAAATACTTTCACTCTTTCAGTGTAATAACCTGCATTTTTTCTGTTAAGGAAATGATGTAGATTTTGTTGAAGGAAAATAATTAATGTTGCAGCACAGCAAAATTGAAATTACACTTAAGGAACAAAATGCACCCCTTACATCTGTGTTTAAAGAGAAAAAAGCAAAAAATCTCATAGATGTATTTATTGTTGGCATCCATAATTCCTAGAAATTAAATTCATAAAATATTAGCCTTAAAACTATATTACATCAGCACTGTAACAATGTAGGACTTGTCAAATAGAGGGTTATAGTTTCTTTTATGCATTACGTGAAAATAAAAATTCACTGTGTTGTAGGTATAATCCCATTCTTGCCCATATGGGATTATTTTCACTGAAAAAGAAACCAGCTAGCAGGATCACAAAATAGCTTTTGGAGACCAGGAGCACCAAAATCCTAGGAAGGTTTTTATCAAGTTGGCAATTGTTAAGGCAATTTTTGGACTCTACATCTACATCTATAAATTTGCTTGTAAATCAAACATTTGCTTTGAAAGTTTTACTTAGAATCTTGCTGAGAGAAATGGAACTAGGAAACTGATATAAAATTGACGCCCTGATACAACCTGTTCACTGCTTGACAGATGAGGATTCCTTGTTAACATTACAGTTGACAATTCCCTTTTCTTTTGTCTACTTTCTTTATTATTTTTCTTCATATATTTAATTAGATATATATTTCCAGACAGCAGAGTTTTGTTTTGTTTTTTCCATTTTTGTTTTGTTTTTGTAACATGTGGGTCACAAGCTGCCATCCTTCTTCATGTTAAATTATATATTTAGCTGTGTTGGGACTAATTGTCAACAACTAAGAAATAACTAAGAGGTTACTTATTGTGATCCAAGGTGGCATTATGTGATCTTAGTTGATTAATAACTTTACAACCATATGTGCTACATACCTGGTTGGTCAGTAGAAGAAATTTATATATGTAGTTGTTTAAAAATAGAGGAAACAAGAAATGTGCAGATTATTCAAGGCAGATTATTCAGTTTCTCATAGCCAAATAGATAAACTTTGCTTTAGACTTATAAATATGGAAGATGGATTTTTCATCAAAACTAAATCTTTGTCCTGTTTTGAACCCAGATCTGAGAAAAATCAATGGAAAGCATTTAAATTTTCTAATATATAAAATATACTTGTATATATTTTTTCTTTAACCATTAACACAAACTGGAAGATGAGAGGTTCTGTCTAAACATCAGGAAGCATTTCTTCACTGTGTGCATGATGGAGCACTGGCAGATGTTGCCCAGAGAGGTGGTGGTGTCTCCTTCCTTGGAGATCTTCAAAAGTCATTTGGACATAGTCCTGGGCAACCTGCTCTAGATGACCCTGCTTGAGTGGGCGAGGGAGGGACCAGGTGACCTACAGATGTCCCTTTCAACCTCAGCCATTCTGTGATTCTGTATCTATTTATTTAGATACATGTTTATTGAAAACATTAAGAAGAAGCTATCTGCATACAGCTTGAAAAATATTGTTCAAGGTGCAGTTGTGTATCAGGAGAAGCTGAGTGATACGTTTTAAAGAAGGATGTGATCTGTCATGGTCAAGTAGCATTTTATCTATCCATTTCTTGCAAATCCAAGATACTTATTTTATTATTATTATTATTTTCTGTAGAATTGCACATGTACTTTCTGTAAATTCAGAAATATACCGAAATGAATACTTTTCAAAATAAGAAAAGTCTTTTTTTTTTTATTTATTAATTTTGAATAGCAATTGTAACTGAATAAATGAAATGTGACTCATCTTCATTGTTAAAAGTGAACATGGTAACAAGTCTTGGATACACATGGAATTTATATATGGTTCTTTTTTAACAAGGTGTGAAGGAAAATATTGAAAGCACTTTATTCATGAGGAGCTATTCAAGGCAAAAATACAGAAGTTAAAGCTGGCGATCAAAAAAGACTAAAGAGCAGCACTGGGTACACCAATGATATTTACCATTACAGGTCCAATAAATTCTTTAAAACCTCTGTGATTTAAAAATAAATAAATAAAAGGGAGTCAAATTGTTTGAGCTAAGAGAGGGCAGAATATCCTGCATGGGTTTATGTAGAGAAACTATCGAACAATGTTTTGCAGTCCTGTCTGTGATAAGTGATTTTGCATGCTGTATATGTAGTCTAATGCTATGTAGCCTGCTGTGCAGTATAGAATGTGCAAACAAAATACACTATTTAACCATAGTACTCTCATGATGAGCGTTTGTTTTCCCTTAGCATTTCCCCCATCCTTCATTTCTGATTCTCTTACACAACTTGAAGGTTTTTTGTTCTTTAAACAGAGCTTTAAACTTCAGCTAGCAATCCTGGCATTCAGGGAAAATGGTAGATCTACAGTCTGGGAACTTCCCAAGGCTGCATTCTATCCTTTAATTAAGGAACACATTGAGTTATCCCAGTACTAACCATTATCAAGTGGGTGTCTTCAACCTAACTAGACCACAGAAAGGAGGAATAGACAGGAAAAATGGGAGGATGAGGCACCTCCTATACAATTAGTTCTTCCCTTCCAATGCCCAGGACTTTATTTTCCAGTAGTAGCTTGACTTCTCATTGCTTTCACAGCCTTTCTTCTTCCTCTTGTAGTACTGCTTATAAGACTTTTTTTTTTTTTTTTCAAAGTTGCCTGAAGCATGTATGTATTTTGTAACCTTTCTCATAGCATCTTTTAGAAGCACCTGTCTGTTTGGATTCATGAAATTAATATGTGCATGTTTGGATTATCTTTTAGGAAATCTGACATCTTTGAGAGACAGGCATATTTCATATACACATAAAATATCCCATTTGCTGTAGCTAATTATTTTTGTATTAAAAAAAAACAAAAACAAACAAAAAAAACAACGATTCCAGTCAGCAAAATGCAAAGCTGTTTTTCAGTATCTAATAAATTAACTTGCAGAAAATAAATTGTACATATATACTGTTGCTACATGGGTTGACCTTGGCTGCCAGGTGCCTACCCATCCCCTCTCTCTTTCACTCAAGAGGGCGGGGGGAGAAAATATGTTGAGAAAGCTTGCAGATAAAGATAGGGAGTTCACTTACCAGTACTGGGAAAACAGTCTCAACCTAGGGAGAATTCAATTAATTTTTACCCTTTGTTAAGCCTGTTTTCCCTGAGGCTCTTCCATCTTGGCTGCTGGGCCCAGCTGTGCTCTGAGGTGGGGCCATTGGAACCAGCTGGAACTGGCTGTGTCTGGCATGGGGCAGCCCTAGTCTCTTCTCATAGAGGAGCCCTCTGGCCCCCTGACAGTGTGGTGGGACACCCAGTGCAATTGTAAATATACTGATAAAATAATTATTTCTCTATCACCATTTCATATTATATGAAATATTATTTCATTAGCAATTACTTCATCCACACTTTATATGTAGATGAATTACTCCTTGCTTTTCAGAGTATGTGCTACACAGAATAAGAAACAAATTATGCATTAATCCAGATGTTTTGACATTTAAAGCCATTGCAACCTAAACCAAAATCATTTATTTCAGTACTACACTGCAAGTTATGAGATAATTTCACCCTTTTTCCATGGGATTTATTATTTCAGTTCCTTAATCTTAACTGAAAAACTAGATAGAAAATATTAGAGCTATGTTTCCCCCTCTCCCAGTGGGGTAGCTGTTTTCTTTTGAAAACATGAATGTGTTTTGGGTAATCATTTATTGATAAAACTGTTTCTGGGATCAAATAAAAGCTCTCTATCTGTGCTGCCTGGCTTTTATTTGTTTTATTTATTTTAGCCTTCCAATCAAGAAATACGTTTTTGTTTCTAAGGAGCTTCAGCATCTGTAAAACATACTGGCAAGTCTATGTTGATTTAATATTTTCGGAGTTTACAAGTGGGGTCATGTTACTGTGTTTGACATCTGAAGGTGTGTAACTATATACAAACGGGCAATGTCTGGTTGACCTTTTCATAATGGATACATCTACAGTCTTTAAGGTGCCTCACTTCACTGACAGACTTGCATGTTGGTGCTACTGCAGGTAAATGTAAGAATGCCTTTTCAGGAAAATTGGCTTACAGTTGGTCAGTCTAGCAGTGGAGATTTACAGGAGCCCCATAAGAAACATAACATTCTTGTATTATCTTGAAATCTCCTATTTTCACAGACAATCAAGTAAACAAATATGCATGATTATTTAATCAGATGTGAGAGACTGGCTTTGTGAAAAGAACATTTTAGTCCATTGTCTGTAGTGGTTTAGGCAGGCTGTTCACTCTCCTTGCTGCTTAATCACAGCACTGCACTGGTGAAATCACAGGGAAATGACTGATGGAAGTGCTTCCCAGTTCAGTTTTCTACTTTGCCATAGATTTGCTGTGTAATCATGAACATTGTCTGTAAGTTAACCAACCAGACGAAATGCATGTCTGCTGCTTTATGCTATGAAATTAAATATAAAGAACCTAGTCTACATGAGAGAATCTGCACCGAGTAAGATGAATTTGACTATCCCGTTCAGCTCCTCACTGTTTTCTTCAGTCGGTTTGTCATCTTTTGCTTTAACTCTGGCCTGAATTTCAGTTTCCCATAAGCCACCCAATTTTGAAAATAAAATAAAATAAAATAAATAAGCCTAGCATTTTCCCCATATACATGTAACTGCAAGACATTGTTAAACATTTTATCTGAGAGAGTTTACAGTTATTAAAAAAAAAAAAAAAGAAAAAGAAAAAGTATATATTTTATTCCCGCCTTTACTAAATTGAGAATAACTTCTGATATTTTGTCTCTGAGTAAATGATGTCTAGTTGACTTTAGTGCATTTAAGTTTCAGTAAAAATATTGGGTGTAGCAAAATCTATTCTATACAGCACTTTAACCTGAGACTTGAGGTAGAGATAACTGTTGCATCCAAGCTGACTGAGACTCACAGCCACAGGATCAATTACTTCGTTGTGTGGGAAGGCTGCAGCAGTAAACACACAGCATAACTGCACTTCTGAATTCTAATTTACGTAACCCATTCTGTAGTGTGTGATTGAGTCTGCAGTCACCCCAGGTACAAGGTAAATCTAAAAGTAGAGCTTTTTCTTTACAAAATTGGAGAGCAGACTCATTATCTTAAGAAGTAGTGTTGATGTGGTGAAGCATCTTTAAAAGGGGAAGAAGATTCTTTAGCAATCCCTGCTTATTTTTCTTCTCTTCCTGCTTGTATTGGTAATATTTTTTTCAACTCTTTTGTGTATTTATGATACATGTGACGTTTCACATGTTAGATACCTTTTCTTTATCTTCCTTAAAAAACCAAACAAACAAAGAAAAAAAAAATCCAAAATTAGTTTTACCAACTCTCAAGTTTCCACTTAGTGTCTTGGATCTAATCACTTGCGTTTATACCTTTGGGAATCTCTCCTGTTATCTTGTGCTTATACCTCCAGGGCTTCTGCAACAACCTGTCCATGCTCAAGCTCTTCCTTTCTTTCTTAAAGATCACAAAAAGCTGTGTTATATACTGAAAACTGTAGTCACAAGGGTTTTGTCATAGGGCATTTGGGGGATGTCTGTTGTGAAATTATGCATGCTGACTGGCAACTTCCCCAGGCTAGAGATGATTCAATATCTTGTTCATGGTAGGCTTGCTCACACAGCTCAGCAGGTTTGATTTACAAGCCATGGTTAGGTTGTTGCCATGCTCATAAGCCTGAGTCTCAGTATAGTGGCAGACAGGAATAAAGAAACTTAATGTTTTCGGATTCAACAATGCACGTTTTCATTGCTCTTCTGAATGGATTTTTGTGTTATTCAAGACAGAGGTGAGATGAAGAAAAGGAAAGAGAAAAAAAGGAAGTGAGACTTGAAACTAAGTTAGGTTTAGGTACCTAGTTCATAGACCAGTATCAAAGATTAAGTAACTACGTCTCATCCAGTAATCACTTCAAAACATTAGGTGCTACAATTAAGATTTACAAAATACATCACTTAAGCAACAATTGGTAAAGAACTGTGAACGTCATTTTTAACAGATATTTATTGAATTTAGCCTCCTCTAACATAAATTTGAGGAGCTTATGTTGGATCAGATACAACATTCTGAAACTCTCCTGTGACTTGGTACAAAGCCATTTCTTTATAAAGAGAGGCTGGTTGCACAGGCTCTTTGAGGAGCAGGGACCAGCAGTCGGTTTCCCTTCATCCTTCTCAGGCTTGAGAAGTGGGCTCACATGAATCTAATGAGGTTAACAAGTCTTAAGTGCAAGGTGCTGCACTTGGGTTGGGGCAATCCCAGATGAGTATGGACTGGGAGAAGAACTCATTGAGAGCAGCCCTGCAGAGAAAGTCTTGGGGGGTTCTGCTGGATGAAAAGCTTGATATGAGCCAGCAGTGTGCACTTGGAGCCCAGAAGGCGTACTGCATCCTGGGCTGCATTGACAGAGGTGTGGCCAGCAGGTCAAGGGAGGTGATTGTCCCCCTCTTTCAGCCTTTGTGAGGCCCTACCTGGAGGCCCTAGCCAGTGGTGTTCCTGCCTATGACGGGGGGTTAGAACTAAACGATCTTTAAGGTACCTTCTAACCTGAGCCACTCTATGATGATCTGTATTTGCTAATGAGCAGTTTAAGAAACCTGTACTTTCTCTTACAACTCTTTGGCCAAGTTTATTCTATTATTCTATATTGAGTTGTATTCTATATTATGTTATATTGAGGATGATACTACTTGTGTGCATCCTCCTAACCAAGATAGGACTTTCTCCTGCATGGCAAGAAACATGAACTTGAACGATCTTTCACCAAACAGGACTTGGAACCTGTATCCCAAGTAATTTTATCTTCCGTGGTCATACCAAGAAAAAGCATTTTCATAGAAAGTGGAAATGAAAGTACAGAGCCCTATAGTGATGATGTTAAAATGTTAATGTCTGCTAAATCAGCATCTTAAGACAGCGTTATTCCACTTCATAACTCTGTGAGAAGATCAGTCAAATTCTTCATGACAGTGGCAATTCATGTTATGTTTTGAAGGAGAATTCAGTGTTTAAATAGTTAAGGAAATGTTTTAGGAAATTTAGTCTTGGTGTCATGGGGAATTTAGCTGCTTATACCTTGATAGGGGGACATCTTATTTTTCTGTGTATTGGGTGTAGCTTGTATGTGCTTTTGTCTCATACAAAATATTTCCTCTTTCCTGGGATGGAGAAAAAAAAAAAAAAAAGGAAAAGGTATTTAGCTCTTCAAACAGATCACTGTAAGCCAGCTATTAAGGTTTGCCAAGCAACTCATGAATTGATAATAAAGATTTCAGTAATTTTATGCAAGAGACCCTAAAGATATTGAAAAGTACCTCAGCAATAAAAAATAAAATTTAAGAGACATTAACTTCTCCCCAAAGTTACACATAGTCAAGATAATTATCATTCATTGAGGGGTTTCAGCTGTATAAATAAATAATAATAGAGTATTTCCTAAAGTTTAAATCTACTTTCAGCAATTGTAGTTTAAATGCTAATGGATATATTTACTCTGTAAATGGATCTTAACATTCTTAGAAGAAATTAAACATTTGAATTTATTCTGTTGGTTAGAAGAGAACTCTAGAGAAGATTCTATGTCTTTTCAGTACATATATATATATATATATATATATAAACCAAGATGACCAAGACAACTTATTTATTTATTTATTTATTTTTATTATTTTTTTTTTCTAACGTTTCAGGCTAAAGAAAAAAAAATGTTTCATTGCAGTTCATTATCTGAGTGAATCCCTGTGTAGTGTAAGCTCTGTTCATTCAACAGTTACTGCAATATCTTTTAAAGCTGTAGGTCTGTTTTCATCATTCACTCTTACATTAATAAGATACAAAAAGAAAATTTCTTCTTGTATTTGAACTTTCTGTTTAGGTGCTTCTTCTGTTTAATTATATATTTCTTCATTAATACTATTTTTAATAGGGTCTAGAGAAGTAAATCCGTAAGATCCCAGGCTAAAATTTAAGTAATGATAATGTTTAAGAAATTCCATTCTTGAAGGTATGCCTAAGAACATAGAACATAGGCTTATTTTGAATAAGCCTTATTTAACAAAGTACATCAGTATGATTTCAAAAATCCTTTAATTTCACTAAAAGCTTGTTGAATTCAGAACAGATTATTTGAATATTAGTAGAAAGAATAGGGTTAATTTTTTTGTTCCATTAAAATAAAATATACGCTTGACCCAATGTTAAACCCATGCTCAACTGAATGTGTAGATGCATTGAGCCCTGCATCTACATGTACAAAAATGCTGTGCTTTGTGTTTTGTTTACAAAAAAGCTTTTCTTTATAGTACTGAATTTTCTATTTCCATGTTTAGTGGTCCCTAAGGAATGGTGGTCATCTTGCTTACATACTTCATATTTTTTAAAATTATTTTTTTTTATTGCAAAAATGATGTTTGCAACAGTGCAAAACAAAAGAAAGAGTGGTTGCCAGCTTATCTTTCAGAAGCGCTTTTGTTAATTTTAAGTTATATTTGACTATCTAAACCTTTCCTTTATGTAAGCCCCACCAAAGATCAATGAAACAAATTTGTAGCACACAGTGGTTCTACCTCAAGGCACTCTGGGAAGTTTTTATACCATTGTTGGACATTTAGAGGCTATGATCTGATGAAAGAAGGAGAAAACACAAAAGCAAATTTGCCCTCCACTGAAAAGTGAGCATAGCACAAATATAATATAAAAATATTATAATTAAAATTATATATATAAAAAAAAGATAATAAAACATTCTGGGCCAGCTTTCAGTTATTTTTTATTTTACCTATTTACTTCAGTGCTATGTTATTTATTAGTAACTACATACTGCTTAAGTTCCAATATATTATCTGGACTGCAAAAAGCAGAGACTGCTTCTAGTTAAAGATGTAGAGCAAATGCTTGAAATTCAGTCCCCAAATCATACATAAAGTCTTATAATTTCATGTGTTTCTTTTTCAGTATCCATTGCTGAGTCTGAGGCCACTGGATAAATTGTATAAGAAAATAACCTGTATAAATATCTCTAGATCAATAAAGAGGAAGCCTACATGCTTGGGTGATATAGCAAGAGGATTGTTTCCACAGAGACTTTTACAAGCAACAGTTTCTTTTGCTGAACCATATTTTCTGTTTGGTTGTATAAATATTTACTCTCAACACATACATTACAGGCAAATCTGTTCAGTGTCCTGAGTCTTCATTGCTGGGAATTGTATAAGGAATTCAAGTAGAGGAGAATACTAAAGATAGGAATACTTAATTGGTAATAAAACCTTCTCCTTTGGAAGACTCCGTAGGTTTTCAGGGATAAAAATAGGCTTGTCCTATTTTTACTATATTTATTATCCTATTATCCCTAAAAGGAATTGCCTTATGTCACTATTTAAAAAAAAAAAAAAAAAAAGCTGATAATGGAGTCTGGGATTCTCTGCAGGAGGTAACTGGTGAATACCTAACCTGGTTGTTCTTCAATACACAGATACATTGAATTTTTATTCATTATGTCAGCTATCAAACCTTAAAATTTATAATTATTTTTTCAGTACATTCTTTCTCAGTCAGAATGTATCATGACAGTTTTGAAGCCAGATATGGCCTTTTGAAGCACTGAGCCTCATACATATTGGAACAGTGGGATTAGCTGCAGTGGCAGAAAAACATTTTTATTCATACAGGAGAAATAGAAGGTGGTAGGGGTTAGAATGGCAAGAGAGTTGTTGTCACTGTAAATGCACCTTTAATGTGTTGTTTGGAAGGCAATTAGCAAGCAAGTACAGGCAGGATAATAAGCAGACATCACTCCATAGATACCAATGTATTTATGCCTCTGTACAAGCCTAATATGTATAGTAATATATATATATTACTGTTGCACGAATTTCTCAAAAAGGCTGATTGAACTATCTTTATAGTTATATAGCTAAAAGATAGTTTTGATAGTTTTAATATCTAGTTGAGGTATGTTAGTTCTGAAAAGCTTCAGAAAAGGAAGATCAAAGATACTGAATGGCTTCCATGTAAGAAATAATTCAGTAGGATACTTCTCTTAACCTACAAAAAAAGAGGCAACTGAATGGGCTCATAATAGGGGACTGTAAAATAATGACTAGCATGAAGAAGGTGAATATAAAGGTGAGTATAGAATAACTGTTCACCTTTTCTTCCAATACAAGAACCAGAAGACATCAAATAACTCTAAAAGACAGTAAGTTTCTTGCCACAGAACGTTGTGGGTACCAGAAGTTCACATGTATTCAAACAGTGACTTTATTTAATGGGTTTTTATTCCATGGATTTGCCCAAAGGAACCTCTGGGCATGTGAGAACATGTGAGAATGGTAAAATGATATGTATGCACATGCCCTGGCATGCTTTCTTTGTGGACTATCATGACTGTCTGTTTATGGGGAGAGGATATTGAGCTATACAGATCTTTAATCTGAAACACGATAGCTTTTTACTTGATCATTAACTGAATCCCTAGCTGAGTGACACTTTTTGTCACTATTGTCTGTCATTTTATATACACCAGCAGTTAAAGGAGTTTGTATGAAATTATAGTGTCCACAAAGAGAGATAATTTTTTCCTAGAACCTGTAACATCCAACTGAATGATTTGATCCTTTGTATGTTGGGATCATCCCAGCTGTAATGAAAGTGGAGAGAATTGCTGTATTATTTTGCTTTAAGAAAGATTAAAATAATATTTAACTGCATCATTCATTTAAACATTAAGATTCAGTTAACAGCCATTTGTGTTTGTTTGTAAGTTATTTTATACTTATTTATGAGTATTATTTTGAGTTGGGAGCCTTTTAATTCTTCAGAAATATGTCCTTCAGTAGTGGTAGTGTGATGTGCAGTCCCACCTAGGGAGAAAGCTGGCACTGGGAAACTGTAGCAGCATGAGCCTTTAAACCTGTTGAAGGAGGACAGTGTTTGGCAAGTGTAACACGTTAAGAAGAAGAAGGGCGGTCTGAAAGCTGAGTAGTCACGGGAATTGTAGATCTTGTAATTTAGCTACTCCTGCCCAACACTGTATAGGGCCCAAACAGATGAAGGAGAAAGGTTGGTGCACAGACCAGACGTGCTTTACACTGATGGTTACTTTTCCCGGAGAAGAATTGCCATTTAGTTGAGAAAGAAAATAGCACCTTTAGGAAGAGAAATCTCCCTGGGCAATAGCACTGATCAGAAAGAGAAAATAACCAAAAAATTCAATGCTTCTCGGCAGCCATTAGGAAATGATTACTATTTCCTTTAGTTACTATATTGAAAAGAACAGTCTTGAATCAACTTTTTCACTTAAGTTCAAGTCAAATAGGACAATCTGCCCTCTTTCATTTTTCTTAACCTTGTGAAATTGTACTAGGACTTATGATTAGGCTGAGGCTGTGTGTATTTCTGTAATACTTGGAAACTAATATATTTAATAACCATGCATTCTTCAAAGATAAATAAAACCTCCTTTCCAACATAGATATCCTACTGTAGTTCATAACTTACATTTATATTGGGCTGATTCACTAGCACTTCAGTTTTCTGAAGTGTACAAAAAGAGAAAAAAAAAAAAAAAAAACAACAAAAACATAGGCAATTATTTCTCTTCTTTGAATTTGGGACTCTAGCAATGATAGTGTTTTAAAGTGGAATAGTAATGTTAATAGATAAGGTACTTTTGGTATAGCTGTGTTTATTTCTAGCTTCCAACTGCTACAGTTCAAACATCCTCAGGGATGTTATGCTGCCTATAATTACAGTGGCTCTCTGGGTTTAGAATGTTAGACTGTTATAATGAGTAATTAAATGATGCTATATACTGAGCACTCTGTTATGATCTAGTTAGAAAAACATGATTGAGTGTCATTTATTAAAAAATTTTGCCAGGTACCTGCCTTAGGTTGCTGGTTTTCGTATATAACTGATGCTAATATATAATCGATAAGGAACACACTGAAGATACATTATTAATATAGTGGCAGTGGGCCAAAGCAATAAGAGATCATTACAACCATCTTGCATAAACAGCTTGCTTTGCACTATAAATTTTTCCTCATCAAACCACATTCTCATTCCTAGATGTTATTCAAATGAACTTAAAAAAGAAATTATTAACGACAACATCCATTGTGTAAAAAAATGTCTAGAAGATAAAGGAAGTAATGAACAATTGAAGGAGTCTCTTGTTTGGTTATGAAATTGGAATATATATATTTTTTATGTTTCACAACCATTGTTTGCAAGGGCATTAACTGATTTGTACTCCTAGAGGAAGAATACATGCTTCACTTTTTGTGATGAATTGCTGGTGTAATGAAAGAAAAACTCTTGGTAAATTTTCCCTTGATCCAAATAAAGTTCACAGAACCAATATCATAATATCTGTATATAGAAAAAATCCTTTGGCAGTTTAATGGAATTTAAGAGATGATAATTCAAACAGATATTATGGACAGGGAAAATAAATCTAGAATAAAACATAATGAGAAAAACATTGGAGTAATTGAGAAAGCTGGAAAACTGTGTAATATGCAAGCTATTTATCAACTTAATTTGTTAACAAAAAAGTGAGGAAAACATGTGTTTTAATCAGTTATTTAAACAACCAGAGGTCTAAGTAGAAGTGGTTCTGTACACAGTAAGAGTATTCTAAAACTTCATAGAGTATGTATCCTCTCATATATTCTCTTTTGGCATTTATATCCTTATATTTACTAGCTATATATATATATTTACTTTTTATATTTATATATATATATATTTACTTTTATAATATAATAATTATATTATATATATTAATTATATATATATTTACTATCCTCCAAACCACTTCTACCACAGTAATTTTTACCATACTATCAACTGCCCTCTTTCTCTCTTTGTAAAAAATGCCAATATACTAGTGTCACTAGTCAGGTTATTTTCTTTCTTTTGGGACGTGAATTCTGGTTTTGGACTTGAACATTTGATTGAAGGAGCATTCGCACATGATGTTTTTGCTACCTGTTACCACTTCCTTAATTTCTTGATGGCCTTCTTTCAGTCCAAAAGTTGATTTGGAGCTATTTTATGAGCCTAGTTACAGAGCCACAGGTGTCTCTGCATTTATAGAAACAATTGCTTTGTCTGACAAAATTTCTGTACCCTTCAAAGAAGGTGAGATTTTTAAAAGGGTTAAACTGCGAATAAGCAGAAAAAGGAGATTATCACTGCAGATAAATTCAAAACACCCATAGAATGAAATAGCAAAGTTGATTTCTATCTGTTTTTAAGACAGGAAGATACCAGAGTTTCTTCCTTCCTTCTGTCCATCTGCCCATTGGTCTGTCACAGTATATACCTTATTCTTCTCAGTAGTAACTCATTCTTCAATTCCTGACATGTTTTACAGGCTTGAGGAGTAATGATATATTAAATACGTGAAAGAAGCTTCACAAAGTCACTTAGAATGACAAGGTGTACCTGTGCTTGTGTAGACATTATAGACTTAGGCTGTTCTTGAGAGTACTGGTTTTAAAGATGTCTACTTAGACTCTTGAACTGTCAGTTTTTCTCCCTTCGTCTTATTAGGGATTCTTTTTTTTTTTTGTTTTGTTTTTTTTTTCAAGGTTGGGCTGAGAAATCTTGCTTGACAAGCTGATATTAGTTTTAATTTCTGCTTATGATAATTTATTCTTAAATGACATGATATTGTGAATAGAATTGCTTAGCAGCCCACATTACATATATGTTATAGATGGTCTTGCTTAGTTAGTCACAAGATAGGCAGGTTGCCAAATGCATGCAAGGCCACAAGTGGAGATGTTTAGTCCCAGTCACCCTCTGATGTGGATTAGCTCCACAGCTATGGTGCAGCTTGTAACTCTCACCTCTGTCCCTAAGAAATGCATTGCTGGACTCTGTACACACCAAGTGGAGAGTGAGAATGTTTTGGAGGCAGATAAAATGGAGTGGGTGTTCTTGTATGTTCTTAAGTGGCAGTTTGGGGGAGAGATGGGCAGGAATTTAATGCAGTGATAGAACTAAATAGTCACCGACAGGGGCAACAGCTAGGAGAGATTCATTTGGTAAGTGGTAACTGTTCTTTAGAGGTGTTTGGATGAATTTAAAAAGAGGCTGCAAGCATCTTTATTTCACATGAGAAAAAAAAAAGGGGCTGCAATTTGGAAGTGCAGTGGTTGCATGAGGAGTAGAGGAATGAAGTTGTATGTGTGTGAGGAAAATCCCTTCAGTCTGTGGCTTCTAAATCAGGTATTTGTCCTTTCCATAACATTCTATTGGCTATTATGAGAGGGCTTTTTTTCATAACAAAAACATCCAACAAAACAAAACAAAACAAAAAAAATAGTAGTTTCCTTACGGAAAGCTTGAGAGCATGCTCCCATGCCCTTTATTGAAAAGATTGTGCTTAGAGAGTTTTTGAATACACCACACAATGTTTGCGGCATCATGACTTTTGCAGGTCTTCTTGACTCTCCTAGCTGTTGATTATTCTGATGCTCTTCTGGGTTTATTTTTCTCTCCCCTACCCTCTGCTCTCCTCTTAGGCATTTAGTTTAGCAAACTGCTTCAGGTAGATTCTTCTTACAGTCATAATCCCTGTAGGTTTTGATATAATGCTTCCACTCTGACATATTGTATCGCATGTTTGTGAAACACTGCAACTAGGTTTTAGATAAATGCTTTTTATTGTGCTTTAAATTTTTGAAATGAAATATCTTTGATAATACCTTGGCTTTCTTTCACCCTAGTGTGCATACTTTTTGTTGTTGTATATTCGTTAGTTGAATCTGTCTTGTCGGTTGCATGTTATTACTACACTCTCTGTAGAAGTTGCAGTATCTTCCAGTTCAGGTGCTGTGCTAATGTAATTAATGTGCTTTTGCCCTCTCTCAAGTAATTAAGAGTGTCGAACCTAACAGTGATTTTTAGGACTGGTGTTACATTTCCCTTTTACTGCCCTTTGTTAATGGCCCTTCTGTTGGTAAGAGTGCTTATGTCCCAGCCAAACTGAATTAATTCTTAAATGTATATTTGTGAAATGCTTTTGTCAAATGCACCTTTTAATAGTACACGCATGATGGGGGTGTTCATTCTGCTCTGCTTGTGTTCAAATTTATTTGAAAAATTGTGTATCAATTCCCAATAATTCATATCTATACCTTGACAAATAATGTTCATAGGATGGAATAAAATATGTTTGTACTATCAGGGGGATCTGACTGCAGAGGACGAGTTTGGAGTTGAAAGACAAGGGTAGAGGCAACCACAATATAAATTAGTTACTGAAAGAAGGCCAAAGTAATGTTTAGATCATATTGCAGCAACTGTGATTTCCAGAAAGTCTCCTTCTCACAGCTTGTCTTTGCTTTGATTATTATCATAGGTTTGACTGAACAGGAATTGATTTGGCCTATGACTGCACAGACTTTCTTATACTCTCCTACAAACACAGTGAAAGTAGTAAAGCAAGAAAAGTTGATCCAAATTTTGGCTAGTTCTGTCCTTTTTTTTTTTTTTAATATCTAAATTTCTGTAAAAACTGGCAGTAATTTGAGGTTTGAAAACAGTAAAATAATTGATCAGCAATATCCAAAGAAATTTCCAAAAAAATTAAGCAAGTATTTTCCAGGCTTTAAGCCTAAAAATTAGACAAATGAATGGTTCTTAGACAAAACAACTTTTTAAATACAGAGATAGTTTTTTAGATACAAAGATATTGATGGATATTGGCAATTTACTGAAGCAAAGAATTTTGATGTATGAAGAACAGGGAAATGAATATGCCGCTAAAAGAAAGCAAATAGAATAACATGGGATCAGTAAGTTGGAAATGAGGGAGGAAAGATCATTAATGAAACTTAGAGATACTTTCTGCAAGGTATATCTAACCTTCAATTTATTTGTTTTGTCAGTACACAAGCACTTGAAATTCTCAATTCACTGTATTTATTAGGACAATCTTTTCCTCAATAGTAATAACACAATACTTAAATAGCAGAAATTAATAAATAACACAGTGCTAAAAGGAATTTACATTGTATCCTCACCAGTGAATCAATTTAATGTAGCAGTTCTGGGTGTTATTCACATGTGACCAAGATAAGTATTTGTAAGGTTCAACCATCACCTTGAAGCACAGGGTTACAATCAAACCCAAGTGGTTAATTTGAAGGACAAATATGTGCATGTCCAAATGGAGCCTTTCAAAGATCACTTGCAATGGTCACCGGTAGGATGGAGAGGACTTGTCTTGTGTTGGTTAACCCAACCCCTCAGTAGCCTGGGGAAAAGAACAAGAAGGGCAATAACAAGAAAGAGTAACTCATGGGTCATGAGTTTAATAAGGGGAGGGAACAAGAATACGTGATGCAAAAGCAGTCCCACAACATCATCAGACTTATGTCCATATATCTCTGAGTGATGGTTACTTCAGAAAACAATCCAAACAATCTCCCTGTTTTTATTGTTGAACATGATGTTAGATGCCATGGAATATCCCTGTGGTCATGTATATATGACAACTTTATTCTGTTTCTTTTTAATTAATTATGAATATACAACTGTACTGTGTTAGAAAATATAGGACCTCTACAGTCTGTTATCTGCTTGTGTGCATGTATCTTATGTACTGATGTACATACTTGCAGAGAGCTAGTAGCAAAGAGTTTCAAAGGGTGATAATGTAATTGGTATTATCTAAACTCACTCTATAACAAGAAGGAAGAAAAGAGACTTAACAAGAACTGTTCAGTCTACTTATCTTTGAATCAATCTCTGCACATGCCTTTATTTTTGAATATAGTGGGAACAGTCATACTAACTTTGACAGTCTTCTAGTAGGATGAAATTTGTACACATAAATGTATTCTGTATCACCTGTGTGACTTTTAGTAGGCAACCTCTATCTTTACAGATCCTTTCAGTGTACCTCCCAGAAGACTAAATATTTTTTAATATAAATAAAATTAGTTTTATTTATATCAATACATATATACTGCCTCAAGGAAACTGAAGTTTAGGGAATAAATTCTTTTTAGCTGGATCGGAAGGTGGCCATTTTTATGTAACTTGTTTTTTGCTAGTTATTAGATTAGTTCCTGTCAGGTAATGATATCTTAGTTTTCTGAAATGCGTGAAAGGTTGCAAACGTAGACAAAGTTAATTTCTTTTGAAGTGTATGCAGGTTGATGTACCTGAAACTGGCAGTAGCACTTATTAAACATATTTTTGTATCATCTTCAGAACGGCTGCTGAAGTAACATTTTAATTTCTCTTCAGTGAACAACAGTTAATGATGTTCACTTGCGGGAAATCATTAAGGGTTATGTAAGAATATTTAAGAGTGTTGGATATTTATGTTCAACAAGGAACAGTGACCTCTTTCAGGATAAAATTCATATCATCTTAAGGAAGGCTAAGTAAAATAACCAACTCAAAAGTGACATCCACCTTATTAAAAATGAAGCAAAATGAGATAAAAAAATAAAAAGAAAAAGAAAAGTAACAGTAGATGAAATTGAATTCATCTCAGAGAGTGGGATTGAGGTGCCATAACACAGAGACATGTTGCTTCCAGCCACAGTTCAAAAAGTGCTTGCACCTCCACTGAGTCTTGCTGTATCTGCCAGCCTATACAGGTTTCATGCTGAAATAATCTTAAGTTCTCTGAAGTAGATACCTATTTTCAGGCAACTGAATTTTGTTGTTCTACCCACAATTGTCTTTACACCTTAAGTAGTAACTGTGATTGCAAATGATCTTAAATTACTGGGGTGGTGATAATTTATTAAAATTAAACTACAACAAAACTTTGAAACCAGTGCAACATAAGCAACCCTCTGGCTCAGAGTTAGAGAGAGAACACTGAGGCTTAATGAGTGGCAGATGTGAATCTTTAAAACACATAAAAAGTTAAATGAACATTTTAAAAATAAAAATAGTCATATTCAGTGTCTGTAGTAAATTTAAGTTGCTACTTGCCTGTCGTGGTTTAACCCGGCCGGCAGCTAAACACCACACAGCCGTTCGCTCCCCCTCCCCCTCCCCCTCCCTCTCTGGGATGGGGGAGAGAAATGGAAAGTGAAGCCCACGAGTTGAGATAAAGACAGTTTAATAAGACAGGAAAATAATAATAACAAAAATAATAATAATAATAACAACAATAATAATAATAATAATACAATGGTGATAATAGGAAAGTAATAATAATATGTACAAACAAGTGATGCACAATGCAATTGCTCACCACCCGCTGACCGATGCCCAGCCTAACCCCAAGCAGTCCGGCCCCCTCCCCCCGGCTAGCCACCCCTATATATTGTTAACATGACGTCAGATGGTATGGAATACCCCTTTGGCTAGTTTGGATCACCTCTCCTGGGTCTGTCCCCTCCCAGCTCTTACTGCACCCCAGCCTGCCTGTTGGCAGGACAGAGCAAAAGGCTGAGATGTCCTTGGCTTGGTATAAGCACTGGTCTGCAACAATTAAAAAACATCGGGGTGTTATCAGCACTCTTCTCATCCTAAGCCAAAACACAGCATTCCACCAGCTACTAGGAAGAAAATTAATTCTGTTCTAACTGAAACCAGGACATTGCCACAAAAAGCATGGATGTAACAAAGTCTTATTTTCTGAGGGCAGTGCAGCTTCTGAATGATGATTGTCAGACGACCAATTGTTTGTGCTAGACTCATGTATTCAAAAAGCTAGTGTCTTTCGGTCTTAAAAGGTGCCCAAAGTTTACATCATAAAATTGATTAAAGAATGAGGTTTTGGTCTCTTCTTTTCCGACACTGAAACCTATTACAACCTAAATAATTTGTTGCTTTGTTGAAAAACAAAAATGATTTAAGGGCTTTTCCATATTAAAAAAAAGAGAAAAATAGTTAATGCCACAACAGAGCAAAACTTGTATTTATATTAAGATTTAAATAAAAGGAAATAACTTGGTCAATCAAGTTCCTCTTAATTATAGGTGTTAGGGCTTTTGAAATGGATAAAAATGTTAGTGTATTTTGACACTTTCAAGGCATTAAATACAATTGTCTCTGAACTTTCTGTGTAATGAGTATGAACAACATATCAATTCTACTATACTTCAATAAAGGAAAAAAAAAGACTTTTATCTGTCAGCTGTGTAGGAAAAATCTTGAAGTTTTTAGATAAATTGCTACTTCTGATGAACAAATACATCTTTATACGACAAAGATGAAATGGAGAGAATTCAGATAACAGTTTTGAAGATGTTCTCTCTCAGCCTACAAGCCACCTATTAGATATACCTGTATTACATAAAGTTGTCTGCTGCAGTTCACTTCTTTATCGCAGAAACAGGCAAAATTTCCCGCCTCCGGAAGGTAAAGCTGTAGCTCTTCATATTTCTAAAATCATCAGCCTAGATTACAAGGATTGTGCATGGAGGTCATATTTCTTTGACTTGTTTTGTCTTGTAATGTTTTAAGCCACCTTAGGAGGTGGGGGTGTATGTCCACTGTGCTACACTGAAAGCTCCTTTTTGTCTCTGCAAAGAGTGAAAATTAGCACTGAATACTTTATAACTAGCATCAAGTAACGCCCTCTAGTTCTTCTAAGTGAACAAGAAAACCTTACTTACCTTTTGTAGGATGCAGTGATTTTGCAGAGCTCATTTTTCCAAGCTTTCTGTTTTCCAGGCTGATGTATCCCTTTTCATTCACTCTTGCTATGGAACTCGTTATATACATTGTTGCCTTCTCTTTCTCTTTTCTAATTCTATTGTCACTTTTAAAATGAGCATGGTTTGGTTCGAGGTTCAGATAAACATTTGCTAAGTGCCCAAACTTAGTTAATGGAAGTTAAGAAACGGAATGAGTGAGATGTACTGGTCAGCTGCATAAGAGTAAGGGTCTAATTGAATTTGAGGCATATTTGTATTTCAGAGCTTCAGAGCCACCTATATAGGTAAGACATAAGACCTGTGAAAGACATACTTTTTACTGTACCAGAGACCAGGTGGGGTAGCTTCAGTTTTGTCAGGTAGCCTGTATGAGGGATGTGTGCATTGAGTCCTAGATGACTGTGCTCAGGTGAGCTAAATTGTACTCCAAGATCCACAGAATACAGCAGGAACTTGGACTCCAAGTGTATCTATGGGATTTTAAATATAGGTGTCTTAATCTTTAATTTTAATCTATTAATCTGTCCCCAAAGTGGGTTTAAAAGAGATGCAGCATGCAAGATATTGTCATTGTCATAGAAATATTTTCTATATTTCACTGTTCACTTGCAGTTTTTTTTTTTTTTTTTAACGTGTGATATTTATTTAGACTGTTTTCCAAATCGAAGTAGTTACAATAATATTGTCAATACCTTACCCACTTCTAACTACGATTCCTTTCTGGAATACCTGAAAACAGGGGTTGCAAAAGTAAGTTTTGTGAAAAAGGTGGTTAGGTAGCCCATTTATATATCTAAAGCAAAATGGCCTTCAATTAAGAGACTGTTTTTGTTGGAAACTGACAAATCCAGTTTTAAGATACATAATTCTTGAGAAATTAGTTTATATTGTATATGTGGTCCATGGAACATTGTTTTCCTTTTGAAAAAGAAAAAAAAGTCTATATTTCTGAGGTTGAAACAAACAAACAAACAAACAAAAAAAACCAACCAAAAGTCCTGAACAGGAGAAGAAGCTTATCATACAGGATGAAAAATGCTTTCTTAAACCAAGTATGGTAGAATAAAAGCATGGAGTATTTTAACTGTCTAGACCTCTGTTGTTACAGATGGGACTTCACAATGGAAAAAAAGAGTTAAAAACATTTCAAATACATATATATTTTAAGTATACTCTTATAAATAAATAAAAAGTAAAGTTAATACTGTGGTCATACTAAACAAGACTTTGTATTCTGGTATAAAGATGTTTCTGTCTGGAAAAGCTTGGCCATGTTCTAGAAAATTATATAAGAGGAGATGATAAGAAGTAGGTGTTGATTTATATGAGTTAATATTTATTCCATAAATAGGATTTGTATAAGTAGGATGCTCCTACTTTCCTGCCAAAACAAGTTTTCAATTTTTCCTAAGCGGCTTCTAATTCAGTAATTAAAACTTAATTATGAAATTAGTGAACAACTTCTTAGGGGATAATTATCACATGAGCTAACAATGTTTTACTGTTTTGACTCAATACAACAAGATATCTATGTAGCTGGAGATCAATCTAAACCCAAACTCTTGATAAAGTTAGTGCTGATTTCTGGTATAGAAATGGGAACAGAGTGAAAGTATATATATACTGTGCAAGTATCATATGTACATCTGGATCGCATTTTAGTCACAAAGAATATAAACACCTTCCCTGTCATGGAAAAGATAAGTTAATAATTAAGGAGAAAAAAAAAAGTCAAATGTTCTGCAAATGAGAGAGGAATGTAAAATGTTCAGTATCTCTGTTCTTCAGATCAAAAGTTTTTACCTTCTGCTTCTCTACACTTTCTGCCCAGCACCTCTGGTAATATTTCTACAGGCTGTGAATTAAACACCATTGGTTTTGTCACTGGAGAAGTGAATCAGTATCTCTGAGATGTGTCATACTGAAACGTCTTATGCCTCATGAAATGTTTTTTCTTGTGTATTTCAAGATCCCACTAGAATCTGTTCTCCACGTGAATCTGCCTTAAATTATTAGTTTCTGAAACTCTCAACTTTAATATGTATTAATGTGTTTTTATTGACATTTATCATACTAATTTTATTGATATTTATCATACTAATTGAGTGTCTTTAGAAGTATTATGAATCTGTAGCATAATATGTATATCTTGTGTAATATTTAGAAGATAAATAGCAAGCGAAAGCTTTCAAGAAGCTTTAAATTTTAGAATTATTTCTTGTTATTTATAGAGTCGATACAGTACATTTCATTTATTTATTTGGAGAACAATGTTTTAATTTCTGCGCATATGTCATAAAGTATAAGTCATGCCTATACAGTATGTGTAAGTTGCATTGAAATTCATAATTTATCTCAAGTTACCTTATGTACTTGATGTGACTTTATGTATTGGTGTGACATATGAGCTCAAGGAATCTGAATATAAATTTTTAAAGCTTTATATATAAATTTGCTCATTCTAGGAGCTGATGCACCTAATAACTCAGCTTTTGAATAAAAATGATTTTGCTTTTTGTTTGGTTGGTTTTAATTTTATTTGATTTTGTTTTTTATCCACATTAGCACTTGACAGTCTCGTTAAAGAACCATTACTTTCTTGTTACTTGGAATTTTTATCAGCAGCATGTATTACTTGTTTGCTCATACTATTTCCTTGTTTCTGTACTCACTTTTTTTTTTTCTTTTTTTCTTTTTTTTTTTTTTCTTTTTTCTCCTTCTGGTTGAAGATTCAAAAAGGAAGTAATTGAGAGGCTACAGAAACACCAGTACTGTGCAATCCAAACAGCTGGTACATTAGAGGCAGAAAAAGTAAAGAATATTTTCCAAATATTATTCAATAACACACTGTAGTCGTCAGAATTTTTTTCCTAAGTACTTAAGTCAAGATCCTGTAGTAGCACATACCATATTTTAGTGAGGGTAGTGATATGTATGGCAAAAGTGATTTTGGTGAATTTGTTACTAAGAAGAAAACATAATGACTTACCTTCTAAGAAACACTCTTATTTAAACCTTCTTGGAAACACAAATATTGAAGTGAAATGTTATCGGATGTAATTCTTAAAAACATTTATTTGTCACATTGAAAACTTTCATCAGTTTGACTTTGAAAATTGATTTTTAATTTTTTTATGGCTATTTTAAGTTTTTCTGCTGTTTCACTGCATTTTTGTGTCAATGATTTCAAACTGTTTCATTGTAGTAATCAGGAAACATTTTGAGAAGATGAAATGCTCCAAGCAGTAGTGAGGAAAAGCTATCTCCTCTTAACCTTAAAGACAACGTGGAAGCAGTAAACTGTTCCAGTTATGCATTATATCATGGAAGTAAAAACTCCATGTCATAAATGAAAATTTTTTAAAAATTTTCATGAAATATAAATTACTGAATGCTTTTTTCACCTTAGGATATCATGAAGAAGAGAACTTTATTTCATAACCTCTATATGCAGCCCTTCGAAAACAAGCCACACTGTTTCCAGTCCCTGCTAAACAAGTGGATTTACCAGTTCCTGCTTCTGCTTATTCAGAGGTCACTGAAGAGCACTTGTAAAGTTCTACCTTTTCCATTAAGAAACAAGTTTTTCTTGATTCTTTGAAAGTCACTGCCTATGCATAGCAAATATACCATAATTCTCCTTTTAGTCTGAAATGTCTGTGGAAAGAAAAGTAGTTCACTAAATATGAGCAATATGGGTACTTCACATAGACAATTGCACCTTTCTCCATAATGGTATTCTAAACACCATTTCGGTAGTACAAAGATTGCAAATATATATTTTAAGAGTTCTTAATTACAAAAGAAATTCTTCTGGTTATAGTGAACAGCGCAATACAGTTTTTATCTGTAGAATAATATTTGAGAAGCTGCATCCCTTCTGTTATATATTAACAGGTTAGGTATGTCCTTTTTTGTTTTCTTCTCTCCTTTTTTAGATTACATAATACACTTCATAAAAATTGTTTTGGGTTTCTGAAAGATTGTCTGTGAAAATCTTGAGAAAAGGAAGAAAAGAAGGAAAAAGCAGGTTCTAAACTTATTTAAATAACTTAAATATGTATAAACTCCTGAACATTTAAATATTAAGCATTTAAATTTAAAAAATCATGGTGAAGCTAGTGATGATCGCTTATACATTTTACTTTTGGAGAAGTTTCTGCACAGGGATCCAGATGCCCCAAATTTCATTTACTTTAACAGATCTCAAGCCATTCAGCAAGTCTTGGTTCAGACGCTTTTGTGCATTCATTTCCAGGATCCAAATTTTAGTGTTTATGTGCTTCTGTGACTCCAAACAGCCTTTTACTGGCTTTTTTTTTTTTTTTTTTTTTTTTTTTTTTTTTTTTTTTTATGCCCAAAGCCATGGTAATGACAGTGCTATTATGGCTTATTTTAAGAAAGAAATTTTATGAAATGTCATTGTAATTTTAAACTTAAGCAAACAAATTCAATAAGGTTTTTGTTCCCTGATATTTTTGGAAAGAGGAATTGGAAGTTGCATAATTTGAAGATTCATATAGGTTTCTTTTATTGGGGGGGTGGTGAGGGGGGATGGAAGTGGGGGAGGAGATTGCTAGATTCTATAGTGTTTGCTTTGTTGCTTTTAAATTATATGGTGGGCAATGCCAAAGTTATCTGGAAAACTCTGAATTGACTCTTAAGGGACTCCTGACTAAGACATGACAATACTTGATGCTGACTGTGGATTAGGAATTATTTGACCAGATAAAGCAAATGGAATTCAAACGGACTGTATAATACACTGATCCCATGAAGTACACTAGCATTGTGGAATGAATCTTAGAATTCATTCTTAGGATGAATCTTAGGAAGCAAGTTGTAAGGTACTGGCTTATGAAGTAAAGTTATCTTCCCATGTCTGGGAAGAAAACATGAGTTCTGACCCTGACTTTCTCTTCTATTTAAGCAGTTTCTACATGACAGCCATTGGATATAAAACAAATTCATAGTCTGTCTCTTATGTCACTCCTAGCAGAGTACCTATGTGATATCTTCAAGATTGCTTGTGTTTTCTGGATCTTGTAGACTGAAAATTCTTCCACATATGATTCAAGGTTGAAAATTGTGATGTATGTCATAGTATTTCCTGATGGCTGGGGCATTGTCCTAACAGTGAAAGATATGGGCTTAGAGTTCAGTAGATAATGGAACCTCAGTTTTCTACTTTATCGGTAAGCACTTTGTTGTTTATTTGAGAAATGTTAATTAACATACTATCACAAGTGGAATGAAGGTGTCATTGCAGTTTGTAGTTTGAACTTCCACAAGTTAAGAGCCTTTTGATTTTAGTTTTTAGGCACTTTTCCGATTCATCTTTAAATGCCAAAGGATTGTAGCATGAGCTTCATATAGCACAGTATTTCTCTACATGCTTGTATACCTACAATTCCTGGAAAGCCTTTTAGTTCTCAAAGAAATTGTCAAGTGATTCCTGATGACTGTTAAACCATGGGTTCTGTGAATTGCTTTGGAGAAATTAGGTGTGCATCTTTTCTAAGTCCTGCCTGAAGAATTGCAATGGGTTCACACACTGGGTTCCTTCTCCTGACTCTTTAACCTATTAAAAATAAAAAAAGTAAAGGAAAAAGAAAAGGAAGATGTTTTTTGCTCCAGTGTTTGCATGGGGATTAGTACTAAATAGCCCTACTTGGAGGAGTTAAGTTCAAAAGACATCTACTTTTTAAATGTCTTATTCCTCGTGAGTGAATCGCTTTTATTTTTAAAGAAGATGAAAACTCAGATAAAACTTTCTTTGGGTTACACTGTATACAGTCTGACTTCTCAAATATAATCTCAGATACAAAACAATATTTTAGAAAATGAGTAAATAGCATTCTTGTGAGGAAAGAAAAAACAAAACACCTTAGCCTAATGTAATACTGGTAGCATTTTATTTATGGTTTTGATGGGTAAGTTAGGTTTTGTCAGTGTTTTGATATATTTTATGATTAGTATTTTGATTTTATGGTTTAGTATTTTGATATATTTTATTCTAGAAAGAATACAATTAAGTGGTCTGTGATTCACACATATTAAGACTAATCTCTTAATATAATATAAGCAGGGAAGTTTGAAGATTGTAACTATCCAGTAAATAGCTTATGAAAAGACATAAGGTTTCTACATTAATTCCTATGAAAGTACTTCTGTAAAATCTAAGAATTTTAGTTGGTATATTATCTTCCTTAATAAAGTTTTGGAGGAAAAATATTTTCTTCATGGAGACTGAAAAGCTTTTTGTCTGAGTGTTGGCTTCCTCTTTTTTAGAGAATATTGGAAAAAAGCAAAAGTGTAGTGTTTTAAGACAGTTTCAAACATTTTATTAGCCAAAGTATTGGAAAGTTCATTTTAGAAAAATCTCCTGAGTCCATTTTTGTAGTCACATTTCATTTAGTGTTTGTTTCCTTTTGTTACTGCTAGTCATGAGAGATTAAATATTAGGCGAATATGATGATTGCATTCAAATTATTGAGTATATTGTGAAATAAATTGTTTAGTGTGTCAGAAAAAGCTAATGAATATCCTTAAAGTGAAAGAAGAAAAACACTCATGGACAGTACATTTTAACATTGTATAAATGTGTACAGATGTTCTTATTTTGCATGTCATATGTAGTCATGCTCTGTTGGTATTCTTGAAAGAGTAGTATTTATAAAGAGAAGCTATCAGAAGCAGTGTTTTGTATGCATGCTGCACATCCAGTCTAGTAATATTAATTTTTAAATATCATTTTATTTATGATTTTCAAAGTAAATTTGTCAACTGTGCTGATGAAAGGAAAGATTCGGACATATGTTGTTTGTCACATCTGACTTAAAGGTGTTGGAATGCATCAAATTACATTTATAATGTAATTTTAAATATATCTATAGTCATTTGAATTTACTACATACTCACTGTTAAAAATCTTTTTCACCAGTTGTATTAGATAAAGAAGCTTTATTTCAAATGAGATCTGAGTTTACATGTATTATTATTTTCTTACATTTAAGAAAAACAAAGTAAAATCTTTCTGTTTTGATTGAATTTGATTTGATTTCGATTGAATTTAACATTTAATGAGCAGGATAAACCTAATATTGACTGGATATTTTCCCCCTCATATATTGTACTATCAGAAAATATTCTGTTTTAAATCTGTGGATATTTCAAATCTTTTTGGAGAAACATATCTTAAAACTTTCAGTTTCATGCAGTGCTACTAAAAATATAGACCAAAAGATAACTTAGATACTAAATATTGATATACCTATGTATTTATGTTGCAAGATTTGAAGGATTCTCTGATCATGTCTTCATATATTGATTCCACCTTTGAAGTAAATTATGTCTCATTTCAAAATGTTACTGATTTTCCAATACCTGTGTCTCCATTGCAATGTTGAGGTGTTTGGTTCATCTGTATTAGATGAGATAATTTATTTTTCAGATAAGTTTCTTATCCAAGTTTACACAGAAAATCAGTGGCAATGAAAATAAACCCTAGCAATTTCGGGTGCTCCTTCCGACCTCCAAATCATATCTATGGATAAGGGTATTGTCTTTTCCTGAAGTGTATTGTCTTTTCCAGCATGGTTTATCCATGTAAAAAGCACTTAAATAAGCAGTTTTCCATGTCAGTTGATCCTTTTAATCTTTTCCCTGTTGTGAGATTCAGAAGGGTTTCAATATAATTTTGAAAAGGAACAATAAAACATGGTCTTGTACAGATTCACATTGGTATATTCTAAAACTCTCTCTATATAAAACAAATTGTTGTTTTATAGAAAATATTGTAAAAAAGAAAATTTTTAATTTGCTTTTAATGGATTACATGGAAATGGTTTTTCAAAATTTTGTTCCCGAGGGAAATAAGTGGCTAAGATATAATTTTATTCTGCAACCACACATCAAAGCTGGCAATGTTTATGAAGGTCTCTGTAGCTCTCCAATCCATGATGGGATTTGAAACAGAATAATCAGTACAGCACATTTGATTATGGCAAAAATGCCTTTAGCCAGCAACCCTGATCAGTCAGTGTAGCTCAGCACCTAACAAGCCTCTTTCGGTACCATCCACACCATGTCAGTGATATTGGGTCTTTCAGTTGAAGCTCTTCAGTGTCTGTTGGCTATGGCTGTATTTGGGGAGCTGTCATCACTTCATACTTGCAAAACCATTCACTTTTAGTAGCATCTATTGAACTCTCTGAATATGCTTTTGTCTTTTTCTTCCTCTACATGATCCTTGGCTTTGATTACCAAATGTCCAATTTCAAAATACAGAGAGCAGACACAAACATATTTTAATGGTGCAATGCTTGATAGACTTGTTTGATTATATCAAAAACCTTTTTTAGAAATAAGTTCTTCACAGATACCTTTTCCACAGATACCTATTCTCCTATCTCTCATCCTTCCAGTTAATTAAACAATTTCTGATACTTCACATTTTCTGAACCAAGAAAGAGTCAGAATAATAGATTTCTTATTTGCAAATTAAGGTTACATTTGGGGAACATAGCTATCTTATGCTCAAAGTATTGATCTGAGGCATGGATGAAGAAATACAATAATTACACTCCTATATAACTCCTCATACATTGACTTGCATCATTTAAACGTCCTTTATTTTTTAAAACTAAAATGATGGGAAAAAAAATCTTAATAAATTATTTTTAAAAGTAAAATATTTTCCACGCACTTGGTCGCCTCCTAAGTACTCAAGATATGGGTTTGCATTTTTATATTTTAAAGATTACTGTAGTATAAAATAATAAAAAAATGTTCATGACAATGTGACTGATATTACATTTGTATTAATAATGTGTTAATAAAGAGTTTATCTTCACAGCTACTGCTATAGATGAGCAAATTGGTTCATGGTAACAATAAAATGGCTATAATGTTAAAAATTATAGCTATTAAATACTAATGTGTGTATATGCAAGATCTTTATCAAGTAATTTTGGTATTAGAAAAAAATGAAACTTCATCTTACTTCTTTGAGATCACAATTAAAATAAAAGTTATGATTAACGCTATTGTTTCCATAACTTTGTTAATGTCAACAATGTAGTATTGGAATAAGTTCAGGTTTAAATTTCTCTCTCATGATTTCACATTTGAAAATTAGTGTATCCTGAGAGTGCTATACCATGGAAGTTTTATAGCTGTGTATATGGTTTCATATTTCAATATATTTCAGTGATATTGGAAAAGATTTCTTTTAGATTCAGAAAATCAAAGTAGTCAATAAGCTTCATTTCAATTGATATGTCAGAGCATGACCTGAGGTAGTGTGGCTTTCTGTTATATATTTAGAATCATAGAATCATAGAATATCCTGAGTTGGAAGGGACCCTTAAGGATCATCAAGTCCAACTCTTGACACCGCACAGGTCTACCCAAAAGTTCAGACCATGTGCCTAAGTTCACAGTCCAATCTCTTCTTAAATTCAGACAGGCTCGGTGCAGTGACCACTTCCCTGGGGAGCCTGTTCCAGTGTGCACTTTAAATGTTTAATTTTTTCTGAAGACATGGACTGCAAAATAGTCCATAGCCACTGTAATTAAATAGCACTCTTTTCTACTGGAGCAAACTTGGAACTGTATTAGAAACAAAGGAGAAATTTTTTGATTCAATATCAGCCAGGCTTGATTTTTTTTTTTTTATAGTTCCACTTGGACACTTTTGAAATTTGTTTGAGTGTTGCTTGTTTGCTTGATAATTTAAAGTAGGTAACAACGTAAAACACTCAAGACTGACCACCAATGTGGAATGTTTAACAGGGGAAAAAAAAACTACGACATTTTTGTGCAACAGAAATGGAAAGCTGAATCATTCATGTGCTTACCATATTTCTGAAACGAGGTAGTTATGAGCAGGACCAACATGTATTTTTTTTTTTTTTTTTTTTTTTTGGGGGGGGGGGAGGGAATAGTGGGGGTTAATTTTTGACAAAATATGTGTCTGGGTTTTTCGATTTGAGGAAAAATGATTTGAAAATCAGAGAAAGCAGAGATGGCTTGTGAACTAAAATGTCAATTCTTTTTTGATGTTTTTGGTGGAAAATGCTGAGCTTTTCGTTTGAGCATTCTCAGAATATATATATATATATATACATGTATTTACTTGTAAAATTAAAAGAAAAAAAAAAACAGATTTACCTTTTCCTTGAAAAATAATGACACCTACATTATTCATCCTAATCGGGGCATTACATAAATTGTGCTTTTTGATAAACTGGTACTGGTATCTTTTTTCCATTTTTCAACTGTTTTTGGAGAAACAGTTACTACATCAGTATTACACCAATGACTGGCTTTTCCTTATTGGTCATGTTAAATGAATTTGGTCATGTAAATATTTTCTCAGTATTGACAACTGCAATGAAAAGCCCTAGTTGATTTCAGGTTCAGTAAAAGCAGTTGTAGTATATCAAGGTTAATAGGAGACCTGAATCAACCTGGATGTCATTGTTAGAGTATCAATATCACTGATACAGTATTTAAAGACCGTCTTATAATCGCTTTCGCATATATGGCTTGTATTGTCCTGTCTGAAACATTCCTAATCACGGTGATTCTTCAGGTGTTAATCACTACCAGAATGTTGTGAGCTTTAGCGAAGTGCCTATCATGACAGTAAAAACCTGAAAAAATGTTCAGCTATAGAGTAGTCACCTACTGTACACAGTCAATAAAATTTTATGTGGTACAGATTGAGCTGTAGTTACGTGATGCCATATTTCCTACCCTTTTTGTTATAGGGCAGAGATGCATTGCCATATCATTAACACTGTAAATGAAGGCGTCATATATGAGACCATTAAAGCAAGCTAAGCATTAAATAGGGATTTTACTACTCCTTTAAAGTTTTCTGTCTTTATTGTGAGGTAGCAGAGAAAAATCAGCTGTTTCGTCTAGGATGTGCTGCTGATCTCTCAGAAGAACTTGTGTTTCTGCCTATTATGGATCTGCATGTGGTGTTAAAATAAGACAAATCTCAACACCTATATTTTCTCAAGCTGTTAGACAGAGATAGGCACTGGCTTGACTGATTGTTAACGTATCAATGACAAGATATATGACTGTTCTGCGTGCTTATCTGAGAGCATGCAGTGCATTCCTCAGCTTGATTATTAATGTCCTGAATGAAATGGTACATTGGTAACAGAGAAAAACCCTTGTTGGGAGGGAACAGCATGATTCAGTCTGCTACAACAGCTTTGGGAAGCCAGTATCCCTTTACAATTGAGTGCAGCTGAAGTGCAAAGCCAAATCTTTTTATTCATTTGCTTTCAATTTTATTAAAAACATCTAGTGTAATTTCTGGCTTGTCTTCCAGTAGGTTTTTTTTTTTTTTTTTTTTTTTTTTTTTTTTTTTTTCTTGCTACTACTTACATATTCAGAACAAATATAACAACATAAAAGTAAGGACAAGGCAGTTTGAAGTTACCCATGGAATTTCTACTTCCACCTTAGGCAACAATGGAGAAAGCACCCTGTAAAACTTCCCATTCCTGTAAATGCCTGAACTCATTTATGTGCTGAGTATCCTTAAAATATCTGGAGCATAAACTTCCACACATGCTTAAAAGTGCTCCCAAACAGATCCAGTAAGGATCTGTTTTACGACTATGTTCTGAAATTCAAAATGTAGGTATGTCTCTGCCTAAGCTTCTACTCTGCTTATTGTGCAAGTTCACAATCGCAAACTACATTCAAGAAGTTCAAGGAAAAATTCTGGTGCCCTGAGTGAAGTTCACCAAATCTAGCAGCTACTATTCAATATGGAGGAACCAGACATTTTCAGACATTTTGCACTTTAGAAGGATATGGTTCAGTTTAAGAACCTGTTGATTCTCTTCTTAGTGTAAAAATTACAATAAGCCTACCACTTTCAGCATACAAAATATTTAATTATGGGATGTTACTCTCCCTCCAGCTTCAGCAGACAGCTACAGGAGTAGCATAAAACTGAAATGAAAGAAGACCAGCAGAAGTTTGACATCTTGCAAGTTAGAAAATACAAACACGTTGTCTAATCTATATTCTTCTGGGATTCTTATTTTTTTTTACTCAGCATTTCTCTGGTATGAAACATGAAAATATTCAGAAGTAGGAAAACAGAAGCTATGGTTTCCTTCCTCCTAGGAAAATATCCTAATCATAGGACAACAAAAACAGGTTATTCTTCCTACCTTTGGTTTTCTTAGGAATGGAAATTTTCTCAGACCATATGTTGCCAGCTTTGTAGGGGATACGTTTATCACAGGGACAGAAAATGTGTGACTGAGGGAAAAAAAACACTGAATGGAGCACATGGAAAATTATACGTGCTATTGCTACTTGGAAGAGATAGAAGAAGACTTTGACATCTTCATAATGTTGTCTTACTATCATTACCATTAGGAATTACACAGATATGGGAGGCCAAAACACATTTTTATTTTTCTTATACTGAGAATAACGGCTGCATCTTTGACAAGGAATTCCCCATCACAAGAATTTAAGAGATGAGGAGAATGAAAAATACAGAAATAAAGAAGGAAGATTTTAGTGAGTTTAAGAGAAATAGAAACTAAAGAAGAAAATCTTCTATTGTAAAAATTGCAGGTAGAAGAAAGATGCATTGTATTGCTTGTTTTTTCTTATGAATCCATTCTCACTTAGGATATGATCTTTTTTAATAACAGTGTGATACTTATTTATTCATAAACGTTTGAATAACTGTTTTCCAGGTACCTCTAGGAAAGTTTACAAAATTTGTCCTAATTCTCATCGTATTCATAGAAACATGTTGTTTTTTTTTCTTTTTTTTTTTTTTTTCTTCTGTGTTAATATCTGTATTTAGCATTCATTCATTATTTTTTAGCTTTTTGCAGTATTTTTTTTTTTTTTCCCAAATCAGAATTCTCCTGTATGTCACAGTCAGATTTACAGTGTTTAGATGCAGAAAACACACGAGATCTTGTTCATCAGATATCATTAGAAAGAGAGAGGTGGGACTTGATTCAAAAGTAGGTTGCCTTTCCTGTTAATTTTGTATTATTGTTTAAATAAAGATGGTCAGTTTTTCAGTTTTAAAAAGTACTAGGCCTATATTTATCTGAATGTCATCCAAGTTAGTTTTGTTTTAGCTTCTGAAGTATTGTTAATGTTGGCTACTGATTATGTATAATCTTATATGCTCAATCAGGCTGGATCATTTACTGATATATCCATATTTTTCTTACACTTGTCTCTTCCATCAATGTCTCATTTTCAGTTTTAGATTACTAATATTTAAGTAATTGTCATGTCTTATCTCACTGGCTAGTACTTGTGCTTTTAAGTTAATATGAACCAAGCCTCTGTCTCTAGGGCTCTCCCTGGGAATTTAAGAGCTTATCTGCAGGAAAAAAGTTAACACCTGTACTTCCTCCTGAAATGGGAAACAGCCTGGAAGAAGTAGAAGGTTTGCAAAACTGAAAAGCCTTTTTATGTTTAATAATATCTGAAAGGGAAGGAGTTAATAACTAAATACACATTGCTTTAGAAATGGATTATCCAGTTGGGTGCCCAACAAGACTATTTACTAACTGAGGTAGTTTGCAAAGTTCGGTCTTAATCAGCTCCTGTACATTCAGATGCTGAGAACGTCCTGATGAGAAAGCAGTATAGTGTTGAATAAGATTTTTTTTTTTTGATAATACAAAGCCAGGTAGCAACATGATTACTTTCAAAAATAAATGTGCACACACTAAGAGAAAGTGAATGACACATTTATTGCACTGATGCAATGCCTGATTTGTCCTTGTATGATAATCAGTGTCTGTCCTCCACATTATTATTCACAGATTCTGTTAGCATGAGGACAGAAGAGGCCATACTGATGCTGATCTTTTTGCTGAGCCATTTCATGACACTATAGTAAGGGCATATCTTTAGGTTACTTTTACTGTCACCTTATCTTTGGCCTTTCCAGACCCATGAACAAATTGTTACCCCAAAGCAGGTGTTAATATACATTTCATGGACAATGATGTCTCATGACAAAATGAGAAGGGCTGAAGTACAGCACTGTTCAATGATCTTGTTTGGTTCATTTAAGATGAAGTCTTGCTCAGAAACATTCTAGATATTTCCTGTCATTTGGGGCATGTCCTACTCTGGCAGTACACTTGGCCAATCCTTTTGCTTTGTGATGGAGCTTTATGTAGAGTATAGTTGATTCCTCTGTTGAGAATGAGGCTAACATATACATGCAACTCAGTGCAGATGATGAAAATTTGAATCTCTGGTCAACATATTTATCAGTTCAGGCACACAATCATGCTAAAATGTCTATACATCTGCATTTTAGAGGCATATCTTGTACTGCATTTCCAATGAATTTTCAGTTCATTATAGCTGCATAGTAAGTCTAGGAACAATAGAATACAAGACTCCAGAAATCTTGCCCTTGCACATCTGGAAGCGGTAAATTCAGTCCTTTTTAACTATGCAACCAGTTTAACTATGTAAAATAATTACATATTCTTCATCCCTATTCTATTTTGCTTCTAAATAATGTGGTTATTTTATATTGTCTTTTATTCCCAATAGTAAAGTAAATGTTGTAAAACCAAACAAAAAACAGCACAAAACATTTTCCTTAAGGTAAGTTTGATTAAAATATTAACGATTAAAATATTAAAATATTGTTAGCTTATAGTTTGATTCAAACCTCACTGAAATCATGAGATATTTTGCATTAGTTGCATTGTATCAGGCTTATTAAGCTACCAATCATTACAAATGTTCCTGTATGCTATTTTGGCTTAATAGAGGTGTTTTTTTTCTTTCTTTTTTTTTTTTTTTTTCTTTTTTTTTTTTTTCCCTTTCTCGTCTCCCTCACTACCAGGAGGTATTTTTGAGTGTGTGGAATCTGGTCCAATGGGAGCAGAAGAATTAGCCTTCAGATTTGCTGTGAACACAATCAACAGAAACAGAACTCTTCTGCCGAACACCACATTAACATATGACACCCAAAAGATAAATCTCTATGACAGTTTTGAAGCATCCAAAAAAGGTAACCTTTTGCATATTTAATTACTGTACTTAGCAGATGACTCCCTTGCTTTACCTACTTATTGTCTGTCCATAAAACCATATACAATGACATTGTACAAGGTTGTGCCTCACATCAAAGAAAGGTTTTAAAGACTGCCTTTTGAAGACTGTAATGGTAACTATTTGAAAACTTAATATGTCAGCTTTTCTCCCACTATTTCTTTATATGAAATCTTTACAAAAGCTATTTCTTTAAATGTTTAAAATTGCAAATCATCTTTTTTTTCTTTTTTTTTTTTTTATTATTTTTTTTTGAGCTTTGTGATGAGGATGTTTTTGAGATCGGCTCCTCTGGAATTAGAAAACACTACCACCAGATTTTTCCTGTAAAATGCCAGCTGCTCACAACTTCCAGTGAGCTTGGAAGAGGAAGGAAGTTCAGCCCACAGAACTAGTTATTCAGTGGTATAATCAAGACTATATGCCATTAGGCCTATAGTGGCTTATTTCAGAATTGTTAGTCATGTAACAGAACCCTTTTGTACAGGTGCAAATGTCAATGTGTTTTACTTGAGCTGCATTGCATAAGCTGTAATGTTTCAGTGACTTCCTCACCTGTGTAGGAGTTATCCCTGTGTTAGGCTTTCCCTGAATATAAAATACTTCTTAACACCAGAAGTGAACATTTTATAGATGGGAGTATGATACAGTGTTTTCAATATTACCAGCAAAACTTAATCTGAGGCCATGAGGTAAATAAAATTGGGATCTTAAGTTTCCATCTGCTTCCAACATCTTTAGAGGAAAGCCTACAAAGAAAGCCCCCTCCTTCTGCTCCAAATCTAGATGTCAACTTTTATGACTTCATGGCTAAAATTTCATTTCCAGATATTCAACAGGGTTCTAATTCCATTTTAAGTATTTCATCACTTAAACTACATCTCTGCTAATATCTTTAGCATATGTATGTCTTGCATACTTAATCAGCTGTGTTTTTCAAAGGA
Source organism: Aythya fuligula (assembly GCF_009819795.1). Lineage (NCBI taxonomy): Eukaryota > Metazoa > Chordata > Aves > Anseriformes > Anatidae > Aythya > Aythya fuligula. The sequence continues at coordinate 67,179,813 of NC_045561.1, forward strand.
GAGCAAGCAGTTATAGTATTACACATTTTATATAAGCTTAAAAATTAGGTCTGTTCTTTACCATGTTGTTACCAGGTGAACATCCAGACCTCAGTTCAGAAGTTTTCTCCAAACTATAAACAATTTTATTTAAAAAAAATAAAATAAAAATTTTCAAATCTTTGCTTCTCACAAAAATTGTTTTGAGATTGCTTTACATTCTAGTCTACAACATTGTGATGCCACATGCAAGTTGTACTCCATCATTGCCATGCTCTAGAAAGTACAAAATGTAGTAAATTCTGTATGCACTTTATAGGTGAAAATACAAAGATGTGATGACAGAACTTAGTAGGACTGATTCTTGCACTGTATTACATATTCTTTAACAACATTTTTTTTTTTTTTTTAATAAATTGTTGAGCCAGTTTTATATGAATGTTATAATTAACAAGAAAATAAGGGTAAAAGGATAAGAGGTCAACCTTATGGCAGGTTTCAACCTTAAGTCTACCAAGTGATCTAGTCCACAACATGTCATAACCTGTGAAGACTTTATGCAATACAGAATTTTTGGTGCTAAGTAGAATTAAAACATTTATAGCTCCATTAGAAATGCTACTTGGGAGAAGCTGCTGTGTCAAAATATGCATAAAGTACAACTTTAAAGTGAAACATAATACTGATTAAAATCAGTCTAGAAACAATGAGAAATATTTTTTTTCCTTTTTTTTGTTGCAACATGCAGAGTTAATCTTGCTAACCTATTTTTCCTGTTTATTAGTCAAATTAACCATTATAAGTCTATCTCTTCTTTGCAGACGAGATTGTGAGAAATAGGGTGAACTAGCCTTCTAATGCATATTTTTTGAGTTGTCATTTCAATGTTTTGGATGATGGGTTAAAGAAGGTTCTGAGAGAACTCCTTCTATCTCAGCCAACAATGAATGAATGGGTTGATCCTTAATTCTGGCCTCTCCTTTCTCTTTTCCTCCCCATCTCCCAAATTCAACTGCTTCCTGACTCCAGTGCATTCTGTCTAGTGCAATTTAATGACATAGTTTCTCTTCATTCCTGAGGGAGGATGTGAGGAGTGGAGATATCTGTTCTGGGATATATTGAATAAGTCTTTCTGGAGATGACAACACTACTTCTAGTCCTTACTTGGGGTAAGGCTTGAAGGCTCCAAGCTCCAGCCATAATACTGTGTTGCTAATTCTTGATAGAATAGAATAGTTCAAGTTAGAATGACAAAATGTCATTGATTGGATATATTGAATAGATTGGATATATTCATTGTTCCCACTTGCATCTTGCATGAGAATGCAAGTCGTTATTTGTAACTAGGCTGTATCAAAATCTGTGTAATCTTCCAGTGCTAATAGCTTTTTGCCTCATCAATTCACGATACAGCCAACTACATTTGTGCTGACAGGTGCTTTAGTTCGGAACCAAAGGCTAAAGGTTAACATAAAATGGTTCATTTTATTATGATGGCTCCAACACAGAGTTTTAACAATGAGGTTTAAGCATTTGACTCATTTTGTGGTTCATGATTATGTCCATTAGTGAGCAGGCAGGCACTGCATCAAAAATAGCATGTTTAGACCTCTTAGTAACACATACTTTTGAAGTTGAATACAAATGAAATATTAATGGATTTTTAAAGGTACTATACCAAAGAGCAACCTGAAGGCAAGATATTTCCAAGATACTATTTCAGTGAAGAATAATGTAAATGCAAACAAAATATCTCTCAATGCAGTACAAAAATTGGTATGCATCTGATAGAGCCAGTGCCGTATTAAATCACGTGTGAAAGCATTGCATTATTCAAATCTCAGAAACAGAGGGGGAAAAAAAAAAGCCCATTGAAAAGCCATCTGGTAGCTATTGCTGTTGTTAGTGATCCCATTTACTGACATTTGCATAAAGCTTGTTGATTACTCTTAGGAAGGGCAATATTAGCATAAATGTTTTTTTTATCAAGCTAGTCATTTAGGCCCTGATCCGATACTCAGTAATGCAATGGAGATCCTGTGTGTATATGAGAAGTTCATTTAAACCACTGGTACTCTGCAACAATAAAAAGGTATGCCAGCACAGTTTCTGGAATGCATTTGAGACACTTAGCAGTATTTTTGTCATGTTGAAAAGGACTGACGTGCACAATTAAAACAATTAATTTTGCTTTGCTGAGAAAAAAGTAATGCAGCAAAATTTGTTTCTACTGCTTCTTTCCTCAGCTGTCAGAAACATTGATGGTAGTGTAACAATATTAATTAATCAAACCTCATATAAATACTCACATCCACATTAGATTATGGAAATACTTTTCATTGCTTCTCTCTAACAAACAGGCTGTTTTCTTAGAAGGCAGAACCTGTTGTGTTCCAGAACTGCACACTCAGAATATAGGTTATTTCTATAATGGCAATTTGAACTGGATCAGGGCATGGGCTGAAGCACTGGTCTCCAGTACTGCCTTGTTCTTCTGCCTTCTTTCTAGCATATGTCAACTCATGTTCTGCAAGATAATGCTGGAGCATACAACGGGAAATAATATAGACCAGAGACTGCTAATGCACAGGATATATGGGGTCACCCTACATTGGAAAGATGAACACTAACCCACTGACAGTGACTCTCAGGGCCGGTTTTGTGTTTATTAATATAGGTGTAGCAAAAAAGTATTTCCAGTGTTTAAGAACGAACACTGATTTTTTTTTTTTCTTCTTATTTTCGATTTTTATTTTTTACACTAGCAAATAGCATTTTTCTTTTAGGGAAAATGTTGGTCTTTTTCTAGTCAACATATATACTTTTCAGATACAGAAATTCAAATGTTCATTTCAATGTAGTTCATCATTTGCTTGACACTTAACTGGAATTCACTTAAGATACATAATTTCTAAGTAATTAGGATCACAATAGAAATAGTATTGATGCATTGAGGAGGATGTTAACGTTTAAACAGCCTAGACTAGAATACTGCCTCACGGCCCTTTTCCAAATGGAAGATACAGCTGAGCATAAATCTCTTTTCTCATCTGTGTTTTTTATAAGATGCACAATTGCTGGCCTTTGTGACTTCCACTGACATAGAAGCGTTTACTAAATGTAGCTGAGCACTATTTAGATGTGAAGTGTTGCTATTCATCAGTTCACAGACAATGTGTGAAAATGTAGTCTGAAGTTGAAAACTGTGTAAAAAAAAAAAAAAGCATTATAGAAAGAATATCAGTTTCACTTCATGGAGAGCCTTTATTTAATATGAATTGTGCAATACCTTCTGGCACACTGCCTTCTTTCCTCTCATCATTGACAGACTTCTGTCTCCTCTTTAGCCTGCGATCAGCTGTCCCTTGGGGTGGCTGCCATCTTTGGACCATCTCATAGCTCCTCAGCTAATGCTGTGCAATCCATCTGCAATGCTTTGGGTGTTCCACATATCCAGACCCGCTGGAAACATCAGGTGTCAGACAACAAGGACTCCTTCTATGTCAGTCTCTATCCAGACTTCTCTTCACTCAGCCGTGCCATCCTTGACCTTGTGCAGTTCTTCAAGTGGAAGACAGTTACTGTTGTTTACGATGACAGCACTGGTAAGGCTAAAGCACTAGAGTATATGCAGATATACTCACATATACAAGTAGAAGGAGGAGTGGTGTCACTACAGTTATAGCTTTATTTTAAGAAAACTTAATCTAAACTACAAGAAATTCCATTGGCAGGGTAGTGTATAATAAATATATATTTGCATAACAAAATATATTTGTATATATATATGTGTATAACAAAATGTGGATTCATTAGAGTAAGTATTCTCAAAAGTATGCCTCATTTTCTGAAATCTGTGTGTCTGGGCTTGCAGCTCTCAATAAATCAGTCATGTTCTATTTTTGTTTACCTCAGTATTTTATCAGTTGCTAACAGCTATGTCTTTTTATTTTATTTAAAATTTAGATTTTGAAGAAAAATACGTTAACTTGAAAGACGTACTAGAATGCCTGGTCAAACAGAACAGTTAAATTCTATTGCTGCTTCTGGCATTAGCTAAGTTAGAAATCAGATTCTATGTTTGTTTAGAATTTCATTATCTTCATTTTCAGAGAGATTTGCGGAAGGAGCTCTGTTTTTGGCTGGTATGAGTTGAAAACAAAATTTGGAGGCTTGTTTTGCAGATAATTCATATGAGTTAAAAATTAACTCCTGATTTTCCAGCAGAAATATACCAGTTTACTACCTTTCCCTTAAATTCACCTTAGAATATTTATTTTGCCCTGAAAATGGAATTTGATTTGAAAAATCTTTTTAAAAACAAATTTAAAAAGGTAAGTCTGATTTGAGGTTTATTTAGTGGAGGTCAGAACTAAAAGCTGGTAAGAGCTTTTATTTCCCAGTAGTGGAAGGCACAAGGAAGCCACCCAGACAAATGAGATATATTTAATCTTCTTGGAAATGTTACAGACTTCTTCCATGCTTGTTGAACTGACACTGACAAGAAAAAAATGAGCCTCAAACCCTTATCATAGTTTATTGGGCTGGAAGATTGTTGATACTTTTGTTACGTAACACTACCATCTATCTAAATCTGAAATACAAAAATGAAATTAAGGAAACATCAATATGTTAACACATGGTAAGGCTACATGTAGTGAGACTAACTCTGCTAGATAAACCAGTTACAGAAGGACAGAATGACTGCTTCCTATTTAAGTTCAAATAAGGTGTGTGTGTATCTAGCAAACAGTGAGAAGGGAACAGTCAGAGATGGCAGTGCATAAAGCACTAACCAATTTATTTCTTCATGCCTTTAAAGAAAACAAAAACAAAAGCAGGTCAGTGAAGTTTAAAGGCTGCCTTTCTAAAAGTTTCTTGGCTGAAGGTACCAAAAGCATAATCAAGCTTCTGATTTCAAGTTTATTTTTACAGACTTAAGGCAAGAAATATCGAGCTTATTTTATTATTTATTATTATATTATTATTATTTATTATTTAAATATTTATTGTTTAATGGGCTCTCTAAAGTCCATGCTTTATGAAAGAGATATGTTGTTAAATTATCTGATCTTATAAAGAATGCTTCAAAGTCAGTTTATAAGTAGAAATAGGAATGAAGATGGAAATTTCTTTTTTTTCCTTGTGTTTGCTGTGATCTACTTGATCTACCAGTGACTACTGTAAACATTAGAGAAAAAAGAGGATGAGATCTTTCTTAAAAATATGTGTGTGGAGATTAAGAATGAATAAGGAACTTTAGGAATTTATTTATTTATTTATTTATTTTAAATAAGCATAAAGTATTATGTCCTGAAAATATTCACTTTATATTTATATTTTTTCTTGAGTTTCCAGGCCCTTCATATTAAGATACTTGCTGTTAACAATAACCTGCTGATAACATTAGTCTCAGCTATGTCTTTTTTCTTGAAATATATTGCACTCTGAGGAGACAGAAAAAAAAAAATAAAAATATAATCTTCTGGGTTTTTTTTTGTGGCTATTGATGTAAGTAAAATTAAATTATACTTTTTAAGACTGTCAGTTTCTTTCTTTTTTTTTTTTTCTTTTTTATTTTTTTTAGTAGCATCCCCTTTGGACATCTCATAGATTTCAAAGACAGGACACACCGCTGGGAAGTTCATAGCACCATTCGCCTTTGAAGTACTTATGGAAACAACTCTTAGCTATGAGAAACTGTCAGTCTTAAAGCAGAGTTTAAATATTTTTATAGTTCAGCTGCAAAATGGTTTAAATGTTTTGTTTTTTTTTTTTTTGGGGGGGGGGGGGGGGGGAGGGTGAGTGGTGTGGAGGGAAGAAACCTTTTGAAAGGAAGTACTTCCTTCATCTGAGGAAGACACTAACTCCAGCCATGGGATAAGATGAAGCTGAGTTGTGAACCTGTGCCTGAAACTGAACATGATAGTTTTGGCTGAAACTAAGTATTTTAAGACTCCTTACGCCATTAAGAATAAATTTCAAATTCATTAAACCAAATACAATGAAGGCAAATCATTTATAACTTTATATGTTTCTTTCATTTGGCCAGTGATTTCTTAATATAAGATGGATATCATATTTTCACCTCCTTTGTTTGTCTTTTAGTCACCCACAGTTTATTCTCCTTTGGAAATGCTGTTTAGGGTGATAATGCATGCCTTGTTTTATGATAATTTTTGAATTATGGATTTTCTTCTTCTGAATGGTCAGTTCCCAAAAGGACCCTGTTCAAGACAATCATATTTTGCTATAGCAGTAAAATTTGGACATTGTTGCTAATTGTTAATTTTGAGTGTGTGTGTGTCAAATTTACATTATGTATTCCTATTATTACTTTATAAATATGTATACAAGGAGAGATGGTACTTTAAATATAAGTAGAAAGCATGCATACATCTGGATTCTTCTCAAGATAACATTAAGTCAAGACTGAGGAGTTGCACACACGCCAAGTTCTTAGAAGACTGTAGGTCCATTCTGAGGAAAGATAAACAAGTTCTTCATTCGTTCAGTATTTGTTGAGCAACTGGAAAAAGCTGTCTGAAAAGCTGTGATTTGACACTGCAATCAGTAAAAGCCCATGACACTCTAGTGTCGTTCTCAGGAATGCACTGAAAACTGATAATTCAAGTGCACACTTCAACTGTTCTGACAGCACCATTGTGTCCTGCTGCATGCATCTGCTGTAAATGTAATCTTATATGAAGGAAAGCCAGTTATGTGACTGTAACAGGATGAAGATAGTATAGAGCATGACAATCCGTGGTTAGAGCCCAATTTGAAATAAAAGAGAAATTTGGAATCCCAGGCTCCCTTTACAACAGTGAACATCTAAATGATTACCACAAAGAACATTTATTACTGGTTTGTTTGTTTCCCTAGTCAAAGTACTCTCCCTGTATTCTCTGTGGAGGAATCACTGTGTGTTTTGCTACTAATTTAAGAAAAGCCATAAACAAGTCGCTTTTAATGCATAGATTGGACCCTAGGGTTATGAACTAGGTGCTTCTTTCAACTCTTCCCAGCTTTATTATGCAGAAATGGATAAGCCAGAGAAAGTTAATGTGTGGAGTCCAGTCTGGTCAGAATATTGGATTGTCTTGTGCTGATCAGCCCTGCTCCTGAAGCAGGAGAAGGAGAGGTAAGCTGGGAAGCACAGGAGAAACTGGAAGTGCTGTCCTGCTGAAATGGGGACAGAGATGCTTTTAAAGGGATATGATCAGTAACCCTAGAGTGAGCAAAGATCCAGCTGAATACAGCATAATGAGAAAGAGTCGAGCCTCCACAAATAGGATGAAACAGATGAATAAGCTAGAAAGGTTAATTCTATCTTGTCTCAGTAGTGTTACAATTGGGATAAGGTAATGAAAATAAAAATGATCACAGAATATGCAAAGGTATTAATATAATGAAGATTTCTGTCTTGGTGCTATCTTAGGTCGTGGACATTGTGGCAGTTGGTAGATGAGCCTGTTTCTTCAGGGAAGAAAAAGGTTGTCTTCTTTTTCTGTGAATTTGTGTTTGAACACTACTGTACTGACTTTTTTGCTTCAAATAATAGCTATGTTCTGCTTCCTTCTATGACTTGTTTCTCCCTTCATCTTAACTCTCATGAGACTTTTTTCATGTAGTCCATCTGTTGTACAGACTAAAAATTGGAATCAGGCTCATGAACATTTTTCTTGCTAGTCTAAAGATAAGTATTGTTTCCTGTGATCCATCTAAACTGCAAAGTATGTTCCTTTTAACTAGAATTTACCATAAAAGAACTGGCAGGATGTAACCAGAGGTTGGTTATTTTTATATTTTATTTATTTATTTTTGTTATTTTCTTAAAATAACTTATAGTCTCTTTGTTAATTAAATACCACTAAACTGTCCCTGGATGCTAATTAAATCATTTCAGTTTACAGATTTGCTACAGTCAATTGTCTTTAGGAAAGAAAAGGGGGAAAATGACAGTATATTCAGCATCTGCGTGTCATAATGGTTTAAATTGGTCTCAAAGCAGTAATTTATCTTCTTCAAAATATTAAAATTTCAAGTACATGTTCCAATTTATATGATAAACATAACAGAGTAGACAAATTCCAAATAAGTTTGTGAATCCCAGAGAACTCCAGAGCAAAGTATACGTGAATGGTTAGATTCTGGACCTTTTAAATTATGCTGGAACTTGTATTGGCAACTAATGATTTATACAGATTACATTGATGTAAACAGGGTTCTGATTTTTTTTTCTTAATTAACATTTGTTTTGGTCTTGGGTGAATGAGTATAAACACTAAAAATCTGTTGCATCTATGAACAGAAGCCTAAGCAAAAGCCAGAAAAAAAAATCACTTCAGAAATAAAAATGTTTTCTCTTGGTCTTCAGTATTGAAACAAATGATTTAATTCAAATGAAAGAAAAAGATGCCATTTTGTTGATATTTTATAAATAAAACTAGAATTTCCTTATTGAGACCAGTATTAAAATTCAAATTTTTTATTTCTATATTTCATGTATCTTATTTTCGGATATTTTGAGTTTTTTTTTTTTTCTTTTTTTTTCTTCTTTGAAATTATTGTAAGTTTATACTAATAGAAATTACATATCTTAGGGAAAATGAGTGTATGGTGATCATAGGTGAGTAACATTGCTGAAAGATCAAGGACAAAATTCTGTCCTTGAAAAAGAAAATAAAAAAATTACTGATTCAAAGTAAATCTTAGCTCAGGAAGAAAATTTCTGTCCATGTATTATATACATAATGCACTCTAAAGATGAGAAGTGTTTAAGAAACTTTAGAGAACAGTCATATAAATGAAGAAGGATAGAAAATGAGACGGCCTGAAAAGGCTGTTCAAATCTGTTTCTCTGTAAATAAACTGAGCAACCCCTAAATTCATGTGAAAAGCTGTTTTCTTTTATAAACAAATCTGCATAAGTAAGGTCTGTCCTTAGCAGAATGAGAAAGAAGGAATGAAATGTGTTGAGAATGCTGCGTTGAACATTCATGAACATGTATATGATGAATACAATAATGAGACAATAAAGGTCTCTTGGCAACTGTTCGTTTGTTTTATTGAATTTCAGTAGTATTTAAGAAGCTATCAACTGACCTGAATCTTTTTGTGCTTTGGACTCCAACTGTTGGCAGAAATTCTAGTTATAAAGGCACTCACTTTCTTCAGTTGCATTCAGTATATCTTTTTATTTGTACTTCCACAATAATAAACCATTGTTTCTCATACCTGAGCATTGCTTCACTATGAGAAATATTACAAAAACCTCTCATGTGTATGGGCATAGGTTTAGTTTAGTGGATGAAAGATCTTGCAAAGAAAAAACAAACAGAAAAACCTATCCTGTGTTACATGGCATAGTTAATGGGACATTTAAATTATTTAGCTAGAAACATTTAGGTTGAAATGAAAGAACAGATACCCTTGAAAGGCTGTGGAATCGCCATCTTAAAAGTCTTTTTTGTGTGTGTGTGTGTATGTGTGTAGTTTTTTTTTTTTTTCTTCTTCCCCTGAGTGGAAATATTTTCATACTGCCTTTGGTAGACATAAAGAAAAAGACAAGCAATTGTGACCACCTAAGGTCACTACTAGGACAATTTCCACTGCTATGATGATTCTTCTGACTTGAGTGAAGCTGATGCTGACTGCACATTCTCTACTGAATGTGCAGATATACTATGATATAAATTACTACTAAGTAACTGTATTGATAGTGATTCCTCAAATTGGACTTATATTAGCTGTCTGTAAGGTAAAAACTATACCTATGTGGATTTTTGTGTATATTGTCTTTTGTTTTGTGCAGTTTTATATAACATTTATTCTAGCTCTTTGAAGTACATGTAGAATTTGAAGTACTGGTTGTACTTGAAAGTCTAGGTGGGTATCCTGTCTGGAAAGCTTGTATCAAAGCTTATCAAAGTATCAGTCTTATCAAAGATTCAGAGTGGAACAGGATAGCTTAGCACAGCATGTTTAATGTAAGTATTTTTGTGCATTTCAATTTGTACATTATAAATTAATAATCAGTTATTCTGGTTTTTTATTTTATTTTATTTTATTATTTTTTAATATGTTTTTAATGGAGTGAACTGGTTGAATATCTAAAAGAGAGAAATGGGGAACTTGCTTCTCATTCATATCAGCTGGAATGACATGCAATTCTGCTCCACATCTGCTGAGCCACTGAGTCAGACATGGACTCCATTTACATAAAGACACCCCCAATTTAATGGAAACTTCTTATTGAGAACAAGGGCTTTTTAGTCCTTCCATAATAAACTCAGATTTGGTAGGGCTGTAATAATTAATATTGCTAATAATTTTGATCTGTTTTTAGAGAATAAGGAAATATTTTTCAGACTGATTACATATTGCATAGTATCTTTTCAGTACAGAGTGTTTCAAGTACTGTGCACAGTAATTTCACGTGAAAATATAATTAGTAAGTCTGTGCTAAACCTAATTGTGGCATTTGGATTTAGCTGATTACTTAGTATGTTGCATTCCTTTTTTTAAAGAAAGTCCCTGTACCATTGGTTCAGTAAAGATCAAAAATATCTTTTCTGGTGCTACATAAAAGTATCAGAGGTAAGGGGGATTCTGTGAAGTTAATATTTCACTTTCAAATTCTTCTTACACTTTGGAAGTTAAGAATTGCTCTAGCTATTGTCTGAAGAGAAATAAGTTAAATTCTCTTACTCTTTTTGGTAAATGGACACGTAGTTGTACTTTGAGAATAATTCTACAGATATTTAAATTAAGTCTTTGAAAAGAAAATTAACTGTCATCATGTTAAACATAATACAGTTCATCTTTCAGGAAAACATGTACCAAAGACTCCCCCTTCTTTGGCCAGGAATTGAATTTGGACTTACAGGAACAAGATACAATATTTGTCCTTATATAAAAATAAAGTACATTATAGAATTTTTCTACAAACCCAAGGAACAAAAATGGAGGCCATATTTCCAGAAACTGGACTGTCAATGAACACACTCTAAATGATATTTGTGGGTTTGAATAAACTTAAGAATTTAAATCATATAAAACTGGCTAGGGAATTTATGATCAAAATTATTGTTGCTTGCTTTCTTGAATGCTGGTATACTTATTCAGTATTTTCAAATAGAGAAAATATGTGAAAGGCAAATCAATTTAACTGAAAAATGAAAACGGGAAAATGGAGACATAATCTCACATTTTGTATGTGGCATAATTATAAACATCTCAGACTTACCCTAATTTAACTATGTTTCCACCTCTATAACACTATTACATATTTTGTCTCTGGCTGGAGGAACACTGTGAAATGCACTTGAGAAGTCAAGCCCTTTGTGAATTGCTCTCCATCAGTCTCAGATCAAATAATCCATTTTAGCTTCATTCCTAGAGTGTTTTTCTCTCTTGCACTTTTATCAACTTTTGTAGTAAAAAGGAAAAAAGCTGCTTTTGTTTCCAAAAATAAATGTGCTTACCTAGCATTGTTCCAGTTTAGAGTGTTCATTGGTGCTTCTTTTCAAACCAATTCTATCCCAATTTCTAGTAATTTTATTTCTTATTTATTTTGTTATAGTTTGATACATTAGTGATATTTCTATGGTATGGCTGGAAATTGCTGCTTCATTTTACACTGATTCTGACAGCTTTGATACAAGTTGTTTTGTCCTTTGACTGTAGTAGATCTCTCTTGCTCTTCATCCTCAACTGCACTACTCATACATGTCAGCCACTTCCCCATCTTATAAGAATTCTTTTGAATTACCTAGTACTGTTAATTGTCATTGCTGTCATTATGATCACATTGAAAATATAGCTTTCAGAATGTGTTCATTTCACAACTGCAAAACTGAGTAACAGTAGTATTTCAAATCAGTCATATCATAATACATATGTAAAGAAATGTCATATACGTTGCTGGATAGCAACACTAGAAAAAACATGGCAAATCTAAAATAAAAGTCCATGTTTTCTTCATTTTCAACATTTTCTTCAATTATATAATTTTTTGCTTTTATTTTCACGCACCAAGTGTAGAGGTGAGGGAAGGAATGGACAGTCCTCTGTTTGTTTTTAGCTGCTGTATGCTGAAGCTGATACTGTGGGGGTAAGAAAAAAAAAATCATTTTCTTCATCTTCTTTCAGTGACCTTTCCATGAACTTAAGACCTTCTGTATTAATTCCCTCCTGTGGAAGTGTGTGTGATGGTGAATAAGGCTTTTTCACCAGGGTGCTGAAAAGTCATTAGAAGTGAATTGTTACTGGAAAGGTTCTGAATTGGAATCAGCTCTTTGAAACTAACTATAAAACATATGTATTTACACATGCTCTGAAGTGCACATTTCAGGAAAACAATACATCTGATTATTGTATTGTACTTCAGTTGCATCTGGTTATGCTGAAACAACAATAAAGTAAAATGGATTTAACATGCAGATGGTAAGATCCAAGACAGAAAAACTGATCTGTGAAGTAGTGGAACTCTGACTGCTGGAGTTAAATCTAGATCCCTGGTTTTCTTAAGTGATTTTTAACCCTAAGCCTACTGAACTAGCCAGCTAAATTGAAAAGTATTCTGTGATTACTGGTATGGCTCCATCCAAGAGAAAGCTTTTGAAAAATGTTTTCATTTGAAAGTAGCACATCTTTTATTTGTCCTGTCTTACTGGGTGACAAAAAAAAAAAATAAATAAATAATAAAAAAAGTTTTTCAGTGTTATTAAAACTTTTCTAGCAATATGCTCAAAAGTAATGGCTTGATTTTGAGGGGGGACTTGGGTGAAGCCAGGTGTGGGACTTGATGATGATTGTGGGTCCCTTCCAACTTGGGATATTCCATGATTCTGTGATTTCATATGAAACACCTCCCCTCCAAAAGAAAACAAAACAGAAAACAAAACCAAGTTATTAATAAACTGCTGAATTGGAAGCACTGTACCTTCTTTAAGCGTGTTTGTATAACTGAAAGACCATATACAGGGAGAGTGAAGCTTGGTATGAATTCATCAACATACGAGAAAAGATGTTGACATAGTCTAAGTGTAGTTAGATTTACACAGAGGAGTTCTGCAACTCTGAAGAAGACTTGGTGCTGGTAGATCATTTGGGGGCTTTGATAAGAAGGTAAATACAGGGAGCTCAGCACTATAAAGCCGAGTACATCTAAAATTTTTCTCCCAGAAGGAAATGTTGTTTTCATCCATAAGAGACCTCCAGAGTTCATTCTGGCACATACGAATATTATCATGGATTACTAGTGCATCTTGGCTTACCTTAATAAATCTAATTTCTAAATTTTCATTTGAAGTTAATCTAAACAGAACAGCCATACTCCCTGAGAAAGGGTTTATTAAATATAATTTACTTTGGCAAAACTGCTATTGAAATCAGTTACAGATACTTTTTTTTTTTTTTTTTCTGATATAGTGCTATCTTTTTTTTTGTTTGTTTTCTGTTAGGAATCAAAATTAATAAAAAATACATAAATACATATAACACACATGCATAATATTCTGATTGTTCTCTAATTCTCAACTATAAGACTGAAAAATCATTCTAAAATGTTCAACTCTAAAGCTGTTAATAAGGACCTGTATTAATCATGCTTACAGTGTGGAGATAAATTTTTCTGGATTATGTATCTCTCGATTTTTTTTCCTTAAAGCTTAATCTCCATTAAGGACACTTTACACCATTTTGATACAGTATTTAAGTAGGTTTAAATATAACTGATGACAAATATAAGGTTGTTTTACTCTTCTAGAATTGGGTAAAGTGATCTTAATGTAGTAAAAAGGCTAAATACGAATAAATGAAACTGTATAATATAAATAAATCAAACTGTCCTTTCCCTTAATTTGTATTTTATCTGTATTGTTTTTAATGTTTTTGTTTGTTTGTTTGTTTGTTTTCTGTATTGTGTTGATATATCCAAAGAACCTAGAGCAGTCCACTGTTCATGTAGTCCTGCTAGCAGGTGCAATTTTTTTTTCCTAAGCGCTTTCACTAGAGATTTTATTTTATTATTTTTATTTTATTTTTTATTTTATTTTATTTTTTAATTTTTTATAGAGCTTGAAGACATAACTAATCTTGAGAGTTCATGGGTAATATTTTTAAGATGTTCAATATCTGTGAATCACTTTATAGCAATGAACTGTTCTGGTGGGTTTGAAGCATGTTACCAATGGCCAAGAAATTGGCATTCTCCTCCCTCCTATCCATACTCCTTTCAACGTCCAACACACAATGATATTTTTCTGAGACATAATCAGAAAAATTGGCAGAAGGGCATCTGGAGAGAAGAAAGGTACAGAGAGGTGTGAGAGGAAACAACTTGCTTAAAATAGAGATAGAGATCTGAAGATAGGAGTAGCCTTTAAAAGAGCATTACTGTTCTTTTGTACAGAAAAAGGTTCATCTGTTCAGCCTACTGCAAAGCCCATTTGCAGTACATTCTTCCTGTACAGCACAAAGGCAGCATTAACGGAAATGATAAATAGTTTGATGAGCAGGCCAGGTGGCATAGCAATGGCTTGCAAGACTGCTGAGCTGGAGACACAGGTTTTAAAACAAACTTGGGGCTCTTGCTTCCTGGACTGGTTGAAGTTGAACATGTCTAGGAGGTAATGTGATTGATCTCTTTGGAGGAAGATGCCAGCTGGAGAGCTCACAAACTGCTCCTTCAGGATTCTCCTTAAAGATGAATTGATGGCAGCTTCTGAAAAGAGTTACTCACACCGCATTCTTCCCAGCCATTCAGAGGTAAGACTCTATCACAGTGGCTGCTTAAAGAACGGATTGAGAGTTTAAAGGGAGAGGAAAAAGGTGTCCCTGGTGAAAGAAACTGCAGGAAGTACATTCCCAAAATACAGCAACTATTTTTATACTGTTGAAAACTAGGTTTGTTTAGGAGCCTGTCCACGCTATTATTATTATTATTATTATTTATTATTTGCACTGGATTTCTGTAATACTAATAAAATAAGAGGTTGCATTTCATCTGAGGGCTATATTTTATTTTATATTATAAATCAACTGTATTGAAAGTATTTCAGGCTAAAATAGACAGATATTTCCTAAAAATCATGGTGAAACTAAGGATTTGTTTTGTCCTTAGTTTCACTATCCTTGTAGTTCTCATGTGATGTTTCTCCATTCTTTGGAGGCACTGGTACTTCTTTTTCTGATTAGCTACACAAGCTGCATACCTGCCCTTTTGAAACTTTCTGTTGCTTATCCAGAAACCTTTTTTTTTCAGTGTGTGATAGCTCACTACTTTTATCCTGAATAACCAAATTGTCTCATTTAATGGACAACAGAACTGAAGAATAGTTTTGGATTAACAGTAGCTCAAAAAGTTACAGCTAATATATAATACTCCACTCTTGTTTGACCTAAGACTACTTTGGTTCCTAGCCATACGCAGAGAGTAAAAGTGGAATCCCAGAGATGACTGAACACTGTAGGAAGAAGTAGTCATCTCAGGAGTCTGAATCATCCAAAAGAACCATATCGTCATGAGGGGAAAAAAATAATACAAAAATTGTGGAAAATGCAGAAGAAATTTTGGCAACATCTGAAAAAGAAAGCAGACAAAGAATTTGTCTGGCATTGCCTGATGTATTCAGGACTATATGCTAAATAGACTAAATAAGCTAGAGCTCCAGTTGTTACTGAAAGACATTAACTCTACTGAAGAAACTCGTAAATGTATGATGTATTATAGCTGTTGAAAATTGAGCTGGAAACACAGAGTATTACTATAAGGATAGTGGCAGAATTTATTTGTATCATATATAGGTTGACCATTTATTTCTGAAGCATGTATTATTTTGATATTATCGCTAACACCAGTTCTAACATTTTTCTGGATTTCTGGATGCAGAGGGGAAAAGGAGAAGATAAGTGACAGTCAGGAGTTAGTCAACATTTCGATCCAGGTGTTGTTTTTCACATGCAGGACCTTGTTCTTTTATGTTATCTTTTCAGTACTTCTGCTTTCCTTTAGTAATGAATAATTTCCCTCTGCTTAATATCTAACCTAGAAAAGAAGGGGAAAACATGAATTTCGGAATGGTTAGAAAGCACTGCAGGCAAAGCAATTTAAAGTCAGGAGTTTCACTTAATTGCTATTAAAAACAAACTTTTAAACAAGGATTTTACTACAGAAATAAAGGATGCAATTATGTGTAATACATATATTTCCACTCCTTAGGCCAAAAGAAAATTGTGAATTTTCACCACTACTAACACAAAGTCCATCAATATTTAACCTGGGAGGGTTGTTTTGTGGAATAGTTTCCTGCTGCTTTGTGTATAATGTCTTTTTCTGTCAGCCTGGGCCACAGTCCGTCAGGGATGTTCTGGCACAGCATGCCCAAGGCGGCAGTCTTCCTTCCCCTCATCTGGGCTGCCCTATGACACAGAGCTGTCTCTCTGTAGGAGTGGGTCTCCAGCCATGAATGGCTGCTATTTTGTTTCCCTGATTCCTTTGAGCCATGCTGCCTTTTTTGGCACCTGGTGGGATTTCTCAGCTGGAGCTGGTTGTGACCACCACTGGCCCATGGTGGGCCACACTGGGCCCTTCTGTAATTTGTACCTCGTATGAACAGTAATCTCCAGTAATCTCCAACTCTGGTCCCTTCACACAAGCATAATGGAGAAGAAAAGGTAAAGAGAATGCATGTTTTTGTTTTTCTTATTAATTCTGCCATTTTCACTGAGGGAATTCAGGGCAGCTTTTCCAGGAAAAAAAAAAAAAATAGACCTTGCCTGTTTTCCTTCTAAGCTTTATATACTAGATGCAATATAGAAGGAAACTTATAGCCATTGAATTATATTCCAAGAGCCTGCTTTTGAAGTCAGAGCCACACCTGCAAAATGTTTAGCTAGTCTCATTTTCCAGCACTGCCTGAGTGAGGACATGCTGCTTCTCAGCACTTCACCCATCAGAGTTCTTACCTAGAAATAAAAGCACCAGACACGGGTATGTTCATCATGATGTGGATTTTGTTCTGTGAGGCATTCCTCTGTAGTGAGTGGCAGCGGTCATGGCACAGTGTCACTATCACTGTGTCTGTCCCACCATGTGCTGCGTGCAGGGGGCCTGCAACGAAGGCCACTACCCTGCCTTGCCCAAGGGTTTTGCTTTTTGACAACATGCCCAAGGGAGCCTCACAAGCTGGAGCTGTTGAATTTGTGCCAGCATGGGTTTGTTGATTAAAGTGTGGAGAAGGATGAACAAATACTCCTTGTAGCAGATGGCCCAGTGAACTACCAAAGTTGGTAGACTGGAATATGTTTTGTGCCCTATCTAATTAATCTGAACTTAACGAATATTAATGGTGGCAAGAATTGCAATGAAAAATGTATGTCAAAGTCCAAAGAATGGTAGAATGTGTTACCTGTAACTATTACTAGAATTAAGTATGCTTAAAAGCTGTGAGCAAGAATACTATGTCCCAAACTTCCTTTATCTTTAAAATATGCTTTGAGAAAGTTTAATGGTTTCAATTTGTGTCCTGACAGTTATGAAGAAATAAATACTTAATTCATGTGTTTTCATGCACCCCTGTTCTGCTCCAGCACTGAGGTCTGATAAGTGAAGTACATAGGTGTGCATTTGCAGGTTTTCTTCCCCCCCATTCTGATGTTCACATTTATCTGGTAGTTTCTGTTACTTCTGTACTGCTTTCCCAATGTGTTGCTTTGTTTATTGCTCATCACTTCTCTCTCAGATACATGGGTAATCTAGGAAGCAGATACATTAGAATGCTCTCCTTGAGCGTATTTAATTTCTTTGGTAAATCTGTAGTCATGTGTTTTAAATTTTGATGGGATTTTTTTCTTCCTCTGGGGAAGCCTGATCATGGTAAGACTTATGAAGAGGAGGACTTATTTTATTCTTGAACTGTCCAGTTAGGGTCTTGAGGAGAACATGAAGTGGTGTGCTCTTGGCTCTCCATCGTGGGTAATGCTCTGAAATACAACAAAGGTAGTTTGGAAGAAACTATTTGAAGTGTTGACTCTCACCTGCAGCAGTCTCTGTCAGCCATACAGTATATGTTAAATTCACAGGAATATTGTAAGCCGTAAAAAAAATTCTCGCCATTCTGTAAGAAACCTTGGGCCTTACAGTAAAAGACCAAAGTTCTAAAAGGTAGCAATTGCATTGGTGCAAGAAATGGGGAAAATCAAGGGATCTGTCAATTTAGAATGTCCTACATTTGTTTGTTAAAATTTTGGAACCTGTGGGCTTACAACAGAGAAAACTAGATGCCCTTTTCCCCTTCTTTCCATCCCATTTTAACTTTTCTTGACAATCTTAACTGTTTCTCCTGTCTTCAACTTGAGCAAAATAACACCTTCAAGTACAAGTAAGACATACAAGTTAGGCATTTTGCCCTTCTAAATAAACAATACTCTAAAGGAACAGTTTGCAGTCAAGAAAGAACAATCAGATTTCCTTTTAAATGTTGGTGTATGAAAAACACTGCATTTGCTACTTGTATAGAAAACTTAAACTTAATGAATCACTTCAGTAACTTATACAATTTCATAGTTGTTTCCATAAACATAAGTTTTGTTCTGGAGTTGTTCTGATTCCAGATAGCTGCATCATGGAATAAAGCTACTTTTTTTTTTTTTTTTACATAAAAAAAACAAACCACTATTTAAAGCTACTTTTCAACAGCAAAGAAGTTGCTGTTGAAACAGCAACTTCTTTGCTGTTGAAAAGAGATTCAGCATAGAAATATGAGAACAAGGACTAAAGCCCAGGTGTTTCCTCTCTAAGATAGTTGCCGTAACCATCATAATAACAAGTGTCTGTTTGTCTTCCAGTAAGCAACTCCAGCTGCAGATTTTGATAACAGTGCACTTAAGAGTAGTCTACAATACTTTATTTATTCCTGGCCTCCTGAAAGAAATAAAATTTGATTCATTTGGGGAAAACAAAAAACAGCAACAACAAAAAACACCACACATACACACAAAAAAAGACAAATGTATTTCAGATTGCAGAGATCCTGAGGAAAAATTCATCATGCTGTTATCCAACAACTGTGTGGTTGAGATGCAGTTTGAAGTTTTCCTCATTTTGGACAGCTGCATATTTTATAATCACTGCTTCAATTTAAGACTCAAGCAGTGATGCACTTCTGAATCTCCTATCTTCAATCACTCTTAGCATATTTTGGCAACTAATATTTATTTTTCAGATATTTTTCAAATTTTCTGTACATTCCATAGATCTTATTTTTTGAGGGAAAACAGTATAGAAAATGGAACAATCCGGTTTATATATTTTTCTTAGTCTCAAGGAACTGGGAAAGGCTTGGGGACAATCCTAAGTGTTTTTTTTTTTGGCATGTTATTGTCTTTAATCTTAATAAGGACAGTGGCATATGCTAGATTTTGTTTGTCAAAGTTTTACTTTCAAACAGTTTTTCTAGGTCATCCTAAAATGAAGGTAATGTGTTATAGATGGATAAGCTTTTCAGCTAAAGAAAAAAACACCTCCTCAAGATGGCTTTTAAGTGTATTTATACAAGGTCATTTAGAAATCAAGTATTAAACCCAAATAAGCTTCCATTAAATACATTAATTCATTTTCTGTAATACCATTTGAGGACATTTGAGGTAAATATGGCAAGTTTTTTTTATTTGAATTATAGTTACTAAAAGTACTATTTTCACAACCGTGTGGGCTCATAACTGCCATTTTCTCAGAGGTCACATACATTCTAGCTATTACTTCTTTTTGTCTTAGCAAGCATGTACCAGTTCTAGTCGTGATAAAGTACTTCAGTTTCCATATCTGTTCTGCCCTCAGGATCTCTGCTAGAGATAGCCAATAAGAAAATTCTGTGATTTTTTTTATTGTTGGATTTTATTTCATTTTCAAAGCAGGACAAACAAAATAAAGTAAAGCCAGACAAATCTAAAATTAGACATACCAAATATAACGCAATATGAGTCAAAATTATTTTTGTTACAAATTTTCCAGTTGGCTTTTTGTAGCCAACAATTAAAATAATCTGGAACATATGGAATTATTTTTTTTTTATCCCTTCTTGAGAGAAAATATTTTGCTCTAACCTTAAAATTTTGACATACTGTTTTGTAGAAAAAACACTATTGTTATTTCACATCATAACTTTATAAGAAAGATAATCAGCACATACTGTCTTACTGGATTTATTTTTTCACAATACTTGAAGTAATGAAGATCGTATAGAAGTGTTTCATAGAAGATGGAAATTTGAAAGATAATTTAGCTATCAGTAACAGTTGTCTCAGTTTGAACAATGTGTGTGTGTGTGTGTGTGTGTGTTAGGAGTGTTACCAAAAAATGTGATGAATATGAGATATTGTATAGTAAGCTATAATTTCTGTTCCTGTTAATTTCAGCATTGAGAAGTAATGTGGATCTTTTGCAGGGTCAAAAAAAGGAGGGATGATTAAACAGAGGTGACTGACATTATCTTCATTATCTTATCATTCTCTACTGGCCTGATTCTGCTGGAAATGATTAAAGCTGTGATTTTTACAATCTAAAAGTATCATAACAAAACATCACAGAAGTATTTTGTTGTTAAAATCTCTCAATGTTATGTTGTTAAACAAACACTATATGTTGGAAAAAGACTATATACAAAACAGAAGTAAATCTTCTGTATAGAAGAGGTTATAAAAATTTCTTTTAATACTTCCAAGTTACATTACATATTTTCCTGAAATCAAGACAGTTGATGTCTTGACATCAACTTTGACATCCAGTCATAACCAGGGAGAATATGTAGAGATAAAATACTATATTTATATTTTTATGCAATGTGCTTATGATAAGTAAATAATAATAAGAAATTTATATTAATATTTTTGATGAAGTGAAGTGAGCTATTTCAAATTTTAGAAACACTTAATTTAGGCCATGACCCTTCTGTAAATTAAATCCTAAGCAGAGATGCAATTTTTTCGCAGTTCAGTCTATTATATATGTTCAGGAAATGTAACGGTGAGCCTTGTTACTGCCAGTAAATATAGCATCCTCTAATGCAAGAAGGAAGTTAGCACAGCACAATACATCTGTTCTGCTAGTGTTAAAATAAACTGCTGCTTTGTAGGAGGCAGTCTTTACCCTGTCATTCTAAGACAGTTCAACAACTTAATATGCACTGTTGGTCACAGACCAGTCAATGATATGTACACAATGCCATGCGCTGTTGTGCTGCTATGAACAGCAATATTTTTGGAAAAATGTTTCTGCATCTACTTGCATTGTAAAAGTTAAGTAATTCAAAATAGGATTGTGAAGTATTGAAGAGGAATGCAATGACATAAGTCATTTAGTCATTGTCTTTTCTGCTGCATATGTATTTTGTTACCTGTATATACAAAACAGAAAAATTCAGTTAGTACTATCATACAGATTATCCAAGAATGTTCTACAATGCTGAAGTGATCCACAACTTAGTATGTGAATCTGATAGATTAGTTAGGAGACTGCCTACTCAGATTACAAATTCTTAGTCTGAGATATCACTTTAACTGAAGTAAAATAATTATATACATTCTTTGAAGAGGAATATCATAATTTCATGAAGGAAGATTTGTCTTTTGTAATGTAATCCTAACTGAGGCTGCTTACTGTCTGTTAATATTAAGGCAGAAGAAAGATGTGTGATAAGAATGTACTAAGAGTACAGAGACTTTTTTTTTTTTTTTTTTTTTTTTTTTAATACTTTTCTGTGTATCAGTGGCAGCATACTGAGAAGGGAGAGAAAATCAGAAAATTTCAAATGTTTGTAGTAAGTTGTCCTGCTAGCAAATCAGGTTCTTGTTTTGATAATTTTCTTTTCCTTTGACTCCTCTATTTTCTTTAAGGCCTTATTCGATTACAAGAGCTCATCAAGGCTCCGTCACGGTACAACCTGAGACTAAAAATCCGTCAGTTACCAGCTGACACGAAAGATGCAAAGCCATTGCTAAAGGAGATGAAAAGAGGCAAGGAATTCCATGTAATCTTTGACTGCAGCCATGAAATGGCAGCAGGCATCTTAAAACAGGTAATCCTCATTTTGCTTTAGATAGCCTAATCTTCATCCCTAATACATACAAATATTATCTAGTCTTAATGGCATTTAACAAGCAGTAGAAGTGCATGTTAGTTTTACTGAGGCCTAGCTGAAAGTCAGCCAAGGCTTTCAGAGATAATTTTATTGGTGACTCTAATGGTAGCTGCTTTCATTATATATATATATATATATATATATTTTTTTTTTCTTTTTTTCTTTTTAAAGATACAGATTGATTGTTCCATGTGTGGGGGAAAGGTATTTTACAATGCATTTTACAGAGGAAAGACACATCAGAAGATGTGTCAGTGTTACAACTATGAAGAGTTGGGGAATTGATTAAAACCATTTTATTAATTGGTTTTAAATACTTGTTTAGAGTTGTTTTTTTTTTTTTTTTTTTTTTGTAAAATGGCTTTTTTTTTTCTTTTTTCCTTTTTTTTTTTTTTTTTTTCAGTTGAAGCTTCTAAGTTGTGGGCATCAGGTAGTGATATTTGAATAGTATATTACCAAATGAACACATTGTGATCCACTGAAAGGATAAAACTAACAGATATTTTTAGAACCATATTCTCCTACATTACTATAAGGACTGTAAAGAATCTGAATACATTTGGATAGGTGCTTTCAAGTGTTAGTTGTGTTGCATAGTGTTAGCTGTGTTGCATACAAGTAAGATGAGTAAGCAAGATACAGCAGAATACCAAATACTTACAGTCTTTATATTGCAGAATCAGAATCCAGTGGTGTCTTCCAAGGAAAGGTATACAGTGGTATACGAAGGATGTAGCTCATAAAAAAAGCTTACTGTAACCCTGAAGTGTGCAAAAACGCATGCCTTTGCATATCTCCTTTAGCTTTGTGAGTGAGTTCCAAAGACTGGAAATTCCTCAGATGCTGTTTTTCTTTCCCCCTTTTTTTTTTTTTTTTATATTTCTTAATTGAGTTATAATTTGCAGTAATGACAAGAAAAATACCTAAAACAAAATAATATTGTACATTTCTAATGCACAGCTTTTAGTGACTTTAATATTGTTTATATTGTGTTTGCTGTCATACTGAATAATTTAGTTTGAAAAACCAACTAAATACTAAATACAACCTCTAAGATTTGAAAAAAAAATAAATTCATTTAAAGGTACTTTGGGGTACTGTTTTGGGTACAATTAAACATAATAGTAAACATACATGCATACTATCATTTGTTACTTTATTATGCATTGATTAAAATACTCCTATTAATTCCTAGTCACCACATCTGCTGGTGGTTTTTGCTCTTCACTTAACATAAGCCAGCCTAATTAATTCGTTTCATCCAAATCATTAAATGTATGTTTAATTATTTTAACATCTTAAAAGTGCAGATGGAAAATACGTATTAAAGGCATTACAAAGCTCCAGTACTAAAAATAACTCCATCAATGTATGTTATTTATACTGCACCTAGTCCTTTTCAGGTGAAAAGAGATTTTTCTTTCAAAAAATAAAACATTGTGAAAAAAAATAGGAGAAGAAAATAAAAAATATTATAGGAATGAGGAAGAAAATAAAATGCATTCTGTAATTAATCATGTCCCAAGACTCAACAATGAGCATTAAATTTCTTTAAGTCAAACTATAAGCTGTTTTTATCAAGCCTCTCCTTTCACCCTAAAGGTTATAGAAAGAAGTTAAATGAACAATTCTTTCATGAGTGTTTAGATCTTTTTACAATTTCTGTAATCTTTTACTGTAATCTGTAGTCTAATTTTCCATCCAGCACCAATATTGCAATGTTTTAAGTATGTCTAAAATTGGTAATTCTGGAGCTGAGTATGAGCTCCTGCTATCAAAATTGACAAAAAGTATGTTAAGACAATTTGTTATTTAGAGATATAATTCCAAAAGCACTGTGTATGGTTGTTTACTAAAAATGTTAATATATAAAAAAAGGTCTTTATTTATATAAAGATTCATTTGAAAACCATGAATTAAGCAAATTTTGTGGGAGAAATGGAAGGAAGAACTTGGGGAGACATGACAAGGGATTTAATTTTGGGAGGGATTGGAAGGATTAAGAGTGAAGTTGGCTGGAATAAAAACAGGTTGGAAATATAGAAAAAAACAAACAACAACACAGTACTTTGAGAGGCCAGTGAAAAGACAATTACTGTTTTTTGGCCAAAAATACATTATGGAATGCAAGAGAAATTCCCACCATTCAGACCACATAATTAAATCAAGGCAAATCTCAGGGGTAACTGCATCTCCGGGGAAACAGGGAAGGAAGACAATATTTAAATAGTTAGTGGAAGCACTGGAATAATGAAGGCAGAGCATTGACAATGTTTTCAAGACGAAAAAGGATTGATGTCTTTTGAAAAGTGAGGAAAGTGAGAGAAAAAACCTGGAAAGGAGACTATACCAGAACACAGAATAATGAATATTCTTATGGAGAGATTGTTTGGAGAATGAAAGTCCCCTTATAAGCAGATAAGGTACAGAAGTTGCTATGTATTCTGCTAGTGAAACTTTGAATCAGGAGTATTTTCTTTCACGGTTGGAATAATGTACATCTAAAGCATAAGCTTGAGTCCTTGTATTAAATGTACAAGTGTTTTAAATATAGGGAAAAAGATACCTTAGCTTGATTTAAAAAAAATATATTTTTTTTTTCATTTTTTTTTTTTTTTAAAGCTAGCTGTGTTTGGTGTTATATGGCTTCTAATGAAGTTGTAATATTTCTCATGAGATAATGGTTTTCCTGTGTTAAGCAGAATTTAAATTGCTGTTGGTAGACTATACTACAGTTCTATATACAGGTAAAGACATCCTTTGGCAAAAACTGTAACAACACTTTTCCAATCTTGTCAAAGATAAAAAAAAAAATCTGATCTGCAGCTGCCTTTTCAAATTTGTTTTAGCTTTTCACTTTTATTTGAAAAAGAACATACAAACTAGTCATTTTCTCAGACAATGTTGCAAGTAAAAAAGCTCTCACTGCCTTCAAAACCAATAATTCTTTTGTATACAGATTCTGCTATTGTGACAATTGTATAATTATTGCCATCAGTGCATTTGAGGAGGTATAACTGGTAGAAACTTGGCAAAGAATTCTGTTTGTAATTCTGCGGAGGGAAGAGAATATTCCTTATTGTTTGTATATATATATATATATATTTTACAGTGATAAAATTAAGTAAAAATTACTATAGGTACTTAAATGCTTTCATAAATCATACTAGACTATTGTTGCTTTTAAGCAGAGTAAGAAGATATTGTCTACCTGTGTCTGCTTTCTGGGTGAAACTGTCTGTAATGAATAGTGATGAGACATCCCTTGCTCATTACTTTAAAAGCATATCTACAAATATTTATTCTTATACTGTTAATGAAAAAGTATGAAGTTTTAAAATGATCAGTGACTATTTGATAATGCAAAGTTAGAAAGACAAATTAAGTTGCTATGTATTCTGCTAGTGAAACTTTGAATCAGGAGTATTTTCTTTAATGGTTGGAAAAATGTACATCTAAAGCATAAGCTTGGGTCCTTGTTTTAAATGCACAATATTGTTCATCAAAATAGAAAAACATATCCTATCAGGTTATTCCTTTTAAGGGGAGGGTTCAATAATGAATGAAAATATTATCAACTCAAAATTTGTGTGGCAACTTAATGCACCCATTAGTATGTAAAACTATAAGCCTTTTTCACATTTACTGTACTAAACAGTCTAATAATATTCTTTCTATCAGAAGATCTGCTTCATAAATTCCTTTAATAGTCAGTAATCTGCTCTAGCTGCTAGGAAATGACTTGCTTGACCTAATTTTAGTACAATTCCAACCCTGTAGTCTGATCCCAGTAGTGTTCTTCTGCAGCTTTTCATTTACCATGTAAGTGTGATAAAATGGATTGTGTGTCCTCAGAAACATTAATCTTTTGTTTATTTTTTTAAGGCTTTAGCTATGGGAATGATGACAGAATACTATCACTATATCTTTACCACACTGGTAAGTGGCTTATAAAAACATATGGTGACATCTAACAAAGATGTCACTTTCCTTAATTATATTACCTTACAAAGTGAAAAAAAAGTCTCTCTGGATTGGAGTGTAAGTACATGATGTTTTCTCTGTTGAGTTTTCTTACTTTCAATGAAAACTCATCAGAATGGTTTAATTATTGTTCAACAGCATGCCTGGCAAACTGACAGACCTGAGAGAACAACTGACTGTAGTATTACAGTTTAAAACTTTAACAAAATAATTTGTGAAGCTCATTAGAACTGTAAAGACAAAATACCCTTTGCAAGTCTCTCTCTTACTTTAGAAGGTTAAATTGTGCTATCACCTATGGATTCAGGGTTGCATGAAATGAAACTTCCCTCATTAATCCTAGGTTTTCTGTCTTTTGCTGTTGGTGAAAATTGCTTCTTTGAGTGGTATGCTGTCCATACATACCATGCATTTAATTTTTATTCTTAAAGCTATATTTAAAAAACAGAGTTTCTGTCATTCTTATTTCCTTATTGGAACATTAGCTGTTTTAGAAGGGACAGGGATTATATGCATTTGGAATTATCAAAGAATACTTTAAAGTGTGCAGACAGATTATAGATTTTGATTTTCCAATGTATCTTTGGAACATGCATCAGAAATTAGTTGTTTTGATATATTAATTGCTTCTTACCTTATATGTTGAAAGTCCTGTCAAATAAATTTTCAAGTCACAGTGTTTTTAGCAGTCTTCTGCATGCTCTCCTATGATTGATTCAGGATCTAATGCTGTAGCTCATTATATGCCAACCTGTGTGTTTCTGTAATATATGGATATAATATTGTTTTGTACATTTATTATATTCCAGAGTAAACATGAATGTGTTTGGAATAAATAATTACACATGGGGTTGCGAGTTTTTTTCACAGCAAAAATAGAGAGCTTTTAAAGGGAAAGATGTAACATAGTTATAGTTATTGTCGGTCTTTCCTTCACAATAGAATATTTTGTTTCTTTAGAAAGAGGACAGGAGTTAGGTTATTCGTAAATGTATAACTTAAAAGCACTTTAGCACCTGTAGCACCTTAGGTGTCATGGAAAATGTTATTATAATTACTAGCTATAATTGAAAATGATTAGAGACTGCTTGATTTTGGGGAGGCTCAGTGTCAACAATGAATAATGAATTATACTCTGGTTTTCCATAGTACATATTATATTTTCTTCAGTTCTAGTTAGTAAGTAAATGGATTCAGACAAATACTACACCCAACACTACCATTTAATGGAAATTTAAACTGTATTATACAGCCAACAAGAAAAAAATAAAAATAAATTAAAAACAAAGTTTAAATGATTTTGAGAATGTCTGTGTTCAATGAAACTAAAAATATGTTACGGAACAGTAGTGTCTGTGATTATGTCACCTCATTATATCACTTCAAAATTTTACTTAAAAGGAAACAAAAAATAAGAAGTAAACCAAATGAGAATTTGTTTTGGTTCAGCTAAGAGTTGTCATGACTGTTTTGTTAATCTTTTTTTTTTTTTTTTTAATTTTATTTATTTATTTATTTATTTTAATCTAATTAAAACTTGATCTTTTACCTGAATTTCCTATTGTCTACTTTATTTCTAAGGTTTCTATCAAAGGACTGGAATAATCATGAGTTTAGTTGCTTGATCCAAAATTTGATTTTCTTCTTTTTATTCATTTATGTTTGCCTCTGTGTGTGCTGAAGGGAGGTAAATATACATACGTGTACATACATATATATTAAAATTACATCAATTGGCAAAGGTTATGCTTGTAGAGAGAAATTACTAATCAAAGATATGTCTGTTTGGAAGTATGATTGATAAATGTGAAGAATGCTTTTGGTTAAATGTAAACAATAATCAAAAACTGCAAGAAGTGTGAAGGCCATGTACATTCTCCCCATCCCCCACTCTTATTTTAGTGGTTAAAGGTCAACATATTAAAGTTTCATAGTGACTGAAAATAAAAGGAAACTGTTCTGTTTCTTTTTATCATTTAAAGTATGTTTTGGTAAGCCAAAGAAGAAATGATTAGTAATAGTATTTGTAGCAATTATTAATAAAATTTATGCCTACTGGAACATTTCTGACTAATAGGAGATATAGTTCTGCAACTGAACTTACCCTAAACAGGCTTTTTTTTTTTTTTTTCTCCAGGACCTGTTTGCCTTGGATGTGGAGCCCTATCGGTATAGCGGTGTTAACATGACAGGATTCAGAATTCTAAACACGGAAAATAGCCAGGTGTCATCTATCATTGAAAAGTGGTCTATGGAGAGATTGCAAGCACCTCCTAAACCTGATTCAGGTTTGCTGGATGGATTTATGACGGTATGAATATCACTGTTTAGTGTTCCTGTCAAAGGAAAAAATTCATTTCTGTGACTAAAATTGTTTAGAGGCATGAGGCCAAATATTACTTTAATCTTTATTCAAACAGTTGCTGGGGTGTTTGTTTTAATATTCTGTAGACTGAAAACATAGCATATCAACTTTATTAAAAAATCACACATACTGTATTTTTCTAAATGATAATACCACATTGTAAATGTATTAATTCAGTCTGTATTTCCCTTCTTGGCAAAAGTAGTGTGGCATCATGTCAAATCCCAACAAAAATCAAGCTAAATCACAATGTCTCCTCAATATTTAATTATTTTATTCATTTAGGTATTTCTTTCATAATGATGTTTACTTTTTTAGTAAATGAAATTTTTATTATTTCCCTTCTGCATAATCCTTTTTTATTTATTTACTTTTTTTAAATGGAAAGTATAAAGAATTTCATCTTTCTAGTTTCTGCACAATGTCCAGTTTCTGCACATTAATGTAAATAGTATGATATATATATATATTTTTTCCCTTCCATTGCAATTATTCTGGTCTCTTTAGTTACTGAAAATCAAAATCACCTTCATGCAAGTAAACTTTCATTGCTGGGTTTTAAGTGGCTTTCTGTTCATTAGTTAAAATTAAATCTAATATTATAGTGGTAAGGAAGGATTTATTTGAAAACATATCCTGCATTCGGACCAATTTAATTTTCAAATTTATTAGAAGTTATTGCAATGTATTTATCTAATTTTCCACTTCGTCTGGATCAGGGGTGATGTGTAACACCTTTGCTGACAGAGTTCTACTGCTCTTTAGATTTTTAGAAGCCTTTTCAGATTCAAATATTTCATATTTGAAAAAATGCTAGGCTCTGTTCCTTGAAGATTGATATCAGATTTATATAACAGTTGTTTAGATTGTGTTAGATGAGTCATGTAACATAAGTAATCTCGTGAATGTTTTTTTCTGTTGATAACATATAAAGATTTAATGGATATTGCTACTAAATTACACTTGATATGAGTTTTTAAAAGTTAATTTTCTTTTTGTCTTTTTTTTTTAGAAAATTAACTTTTAAAACAAAAATATTTTATTTTATTGTTATTAATAGTGTACTGAAAATGAAAATTGGAAACATTTTAAAAATTAACTTATGCAATAGTTTCATTGTGTTGCACTTCTGAAGTATTGTATGATGGGATCTGTAAAGTTTCATTGTTAATTTCTCTAAATAATTTCAAATAAGCAAATGAACATGCCAATATTTTAGAAATGTTTGAAGAATATATGTAGTTCATATAGAGCTGATGCTTTGAAGTCATTGCTTCATGCTTCCATTTTGCATTAACTCTTTAATTTGACTTTTACCCTTTTCAACATAAAAATTTTAGCAGTTCATCTCGCTCACTGGAGTTGTATATTTTATGCTTTGATCACAGATGTAATTGACCTCAAACCTTTGGATGGTTTGAGTGCAAACAATAGTTGTATTACCATGGTCAAAAAAGCCACACAGCGATAAAGATTGGAATAGAGTTCTGTGGGCCAATCACATGTTTTTCATCTTGTGGTGCTCTAAAGAAAGTGTCACTCTCAGAAAAGATTCTGGTGTAAGGCAGAAGCTTATTATAGCTAGTGTACTGCATAAGACGATACGTTACAACATTACTTTCCAGACAGAAGAGGATAAATAAGTGCATGAAAAGCATACAGGATTATTTTCTGGAACCCTCTTTGTACTTCTAAGTGGTTTCTGTAGTAACCACAAAAACCAAGTATTCACACAGAATGTTGTGAATATTTTAGAGGAAATGTTTATGGAGACGAAGCATCTAAATGCAGTTTGATTGCCTGGGTTTTAGATACCTGAGAAATGCAGATAACATTTAAAGGTTACTTAAAGGCCTAATAATTTTGATAAATTTTAGGTACTTAAAGAGCTTTTATAATCTAGCTTTTAGATACAGAAAAGGCATACACAAGATGTAAGTTTTAAAATAAATGTCTATAGAAGACATAAAAGTAATTTATGTCATGACACTGTTGCACAAAGTTCTTCCTGTGCTCAGTAGAATAAAATAAGTCATTTTATTGATTTACTGTCAATAGTTCTTAGGTTTGTCAAATTTGACTGACATTGCACTGTGGTTAATGTGTATTTAAAGTCAGAAATGCACTGAGGAATTAAAGGTGCTGCACTAATTGCTGCTGAGGAATACTGTATGTAAATGATATGGGCCGAAATAGGAAAGTTTTATTTTCAGAGGTTGATGACAGCTTATTCAGTAAAATAGTAGCAAAAACCTGCTGGTTTTTAATGGGTTAATTTAGCTTGAGCCAACTAGCTAGATGCCATTTAACAAGATGTTTAAACACCTGAAACTCCAGTTTGCCAAATGAAAAACTAAGGTTTGTATTTCTCTGAGTAGAGACCTCAGGCAAATCTGATTAGTTTCCAGAGGTGTAAAACCAGGCAGTTTTGGATCACAAAGTTTATAAGCTCAGTTGGTTGTGTTGTGTCCTTCTTCCACTTTTCTACTATGTGCAAATCAGTGTAGCCATCTTGCCAGAGTTGGAACTGTGAATTTAACTCTGACATTTAATCATATTTATTGCAACATTTTGCTATTTGTAATTCATAGAGTTCCGTTTTTTTTTTTTTTTTTTTTTTTTTTTTTTTTTTTTCTGTTTTAAAGCTGTTTTCCACAGACATATGTAAATCTCTTATTAGGATGTTATTTTCCTCATAATCTGACCTGTAGTATACCAACATGATGAAAAGGGGGTATAAAATTTCATCTTGTAACTTTATAAGATTCCAAGTTATAATTCCAAGTATGGAGCCTATTGATTTCAATTAGGGCAGTTTTTCCTTTGTTTCCAGGCTGATGCTCAGGACAGGTCTGGGAAAGGTGATGCTTTAGCATACCTGAAAAGATTAGTGGCAACAAACAAAATTTCCAGCACATTACACTCTAGTTATTGGGTTTCTGAACTTCCTTTGTGTGGGCTTTGGAAAAAAAAAATCACCTGCTTAATAAATGATAAAATATTTAAACATTCTATTATTTAATAAATAATAATTCTGTAAATCTGTTCTGTGATGTAGGACAGTAACCACAGAAGAACCAGCTTTGTTCTTTATGTTTCTCAGGCGAGTCTGGAAGTATTTCAGTAAATATTCAGAATTTGAATGTGTTGTGTCAGAATATATACATATTTTCTTTACACAAGCTTCTTGTGATAAAAGGTTTGCTTGTTTATTCATAAGAATCAAATATGCATGGTTTCTAGTAAGGTCTAAGTTGGTGACTTTCACACAGTAGAACTGTGTGAATATGATGATTTTAATATGATACATAGAAATCCTGTGGAAGGTTCAGTGATTTTCTTTTATTGAAGTGGCTTTTATATCATGACTAAAATATTAAGAGATTTCATTTATACTTTTGATAGTTCTTTCGTATTTATTATTTGGTCCAATGAAAATCAAAGTGGTTCTTTCTTATCCTTTTGCTATATTTGTACCTCTATCATACATATAGCATAAATACATGTGCACATGTGGTTTAGCTTAATAAGCCAGTTAAAAGATTATATTATTTTCTGTAATCTGTAATTTTTTTTTCTGAGTATCTCAGCGGTCTTGAATTTAAAAATGCTCTGATTATTGTTTTTGTATGATCACAGAATCATATGATCAATGAGTTGAATTGGAAGGGACCTTAAGGATCATTTGGTTCCAGCTCTCTGACTTGGACAGGGACACTCCCTACTCTTTGTCCTCTCAGACTTTACAAATGGGTTGATTTTTAGTGTGTTTATGTGGGTATGTGCAAAAGTATGATGATAGATTAATGTATGTAGACTTGTGCTTCTGTGGTCTTGAAAGTATTTCAACACTGCAGATTGCAATTCAGAAGCAGAGAGACTGAAACTAGTCTGAAACAGAGGGAATCTTTGACTTGGAATAAAAATATATTTTTTCTTCTAGAAAAATGAATTTATAGTGTAAGTCTAAAAAATAAGAATTAAATAAAAATATGTATTTTATGTAACTAGGTTTTATTTCATAAAAAGTTTTGGTTTTGCAAGGGTTCATTCTGATTTAGCCTGGAGAAAAAATTGGATTTTAGATTTTCCTGCAAGACAGAAAGAAAAAAAATCTTAGTAATGATTACTGAGTATTTTTGTTAAATTCAAACAGTGCTGTCATCTATGCTGTATTAATAAAAGAATATTCTGTAGAACAGAGGAATAATGCACAATTTTCAAGAAAATTTGCCTTGGTATACCTGACTCAACATCAAGTCAGTCAAAGTGGCATACACTGAGAAAGAAGAAACCAAACCAAACCAAACCAAAACCACAATAGAACAGCATAAACGCACTCCTGCATTTATATATGACAGTCATCATTCAGACCAAGCAAAGCAGAACGTGCATAGTGATGGAAGTTCAGAATTCTTCTACTGTACAGCTATTAATCTTCCACAGTGTTTTATGCCTCGAGTCAGAAGTTAGGATTTATAATTAAGATGACCTAACAAGTTCAGCTTCTTCATTAACATAAAGTGTTCTGTACTAATTACTTTTGCATATCATTCGATTTAGCTATCTGCTTTCATCTTATGTAGGAAGGAGTTTGCTTTTTTCTGTTCAGATTATTAATTCCATGCTTTAATATTCACTTTAGTAGCTTTATATGGCAGGTGCAGGAAAGCACTGTGGTACTTGAGAATGCTATAGATCAGGTCAATATTAGGTTTCCTCAGAAAAATAATAGAAAAATTAAAATTTGTAAAAGTCTTTCTCAGATAAAGACAGTAGATCCTAGGAAGTTTTCTTTAAATACACAATTGAAAAAACATGCAATAATCGCTGCGAGAAATACATTTATACGTCTTTCTCAGTCACAAGTGCATTCCCACCAAAAAGCTGTCTCAGACAGTCCTGCATGATACAGTAAAAATGCACAGGTGATAATTGCCTTTGAATTTTGAAAGGGAAGTGAAAGAGTGAATAATGTTGGTTTTGTAAAAGCACAGGTAATTTCACCTGAATAGTTCTCCATATTTGCACACCCAATACATTTGTATATTCATATAGTCTTTGTTCATTTCCTCTGAAGCCTTCTGTAAGAAAGCTTCCACTAAGTGGCCTCTCAACATCTAAGTCCCATGACTTTCCTGTGAAGTCTAGTTTATCAGAATGTTAATTTTAGCTTTGTGGTCAGGAATATTAGTTTAATATTCTGAGAAGTATTACTGAATTTAATCATAAGACAAAAAATTATTAAATAAAAGAATGGCAGAAGGACATTAAGTGTGGATGCACAACAATAGTATATTTTCAGTTACATTAAATTAATATGGTTGAAAAATCCTGTAATGAATATGCCTATTGTTTAAAGAAAATGTTAAATGGTCAACTGTAATCAGGTGAAAGAGCCTGTAATCTGCGAGAGCCCTTTGGCCTACTTTTTGATAAACCATTATGAATCACGTTAAACTAATTTGATTAAGTTAATTCAGTTGAAAAGTTTACTTTTTTTCCATTCTAGACAAGATTGGAAGAAATTAATAGGGTGAGGAAAGGCTTAGGACCCATCTGAAACTGAAATTAAGAAAAGTAGTTCATTTTTTTTGCCATGATATAACCGAAGTCTACTCAAGTTTTTCATGAAAATGAGAAGTAGCTTTCATACCAGAGAATTGGACATGAATAATATGGATGGCATGAAAGACAAGAATGTATTGCTGCTATGAAAGACAAGAATATATTTCCCAGGTTCAATACCCTGCTCAAAAAACATTTTACACGAGGAAATTTTACACAATCTTTGTGTCTCTGATGCATTTTAATCGAAGTTAGGTGAACAAAATACTACAGCAATAAAGGGATAGATTAATTTAAACCAAACAATATTAAAATAGAGCTTTTAGTTACTATCTCAAGAAGTCAGGGAGATGCAAAACTGGAAATGTACACTGTTAGTAATAGCAGTAGTTTGTATATCTGGTTCATGTTTTAATCTAATTTTGTTCTGGACCTCAATTTCTTAAGTATTTGTGTATTAAGTATCTTAAGTATTCTACAAAATACTCTGCTTTCCTTTCTTCCTAAATGAAGCAAACATTTATGATGCCATCAAGGGCTTTCCTTCAGCACTCTTCTGAAGTTTAATTTACTTTATTTGACTCAATTCATCCCTAATGTCAGGATTTTCAATGACTGTACAAACTGATTTAAATATCTGCATTATTACACTAGATACAAATTCTGCACTGTGAAGAAGAAAGTTCTATTAGAATTCAATTTTGTTTTCCTTTTGGAAAATAGACTTCTATTTTTAATCCCCGAGTAACCATAGATTAATTAAATACTTAAGCAAGTATGATATTTTCACTTGTTGAATTAGTGCTTTAATGAAGTTTAGGTGTTCATCTAGAGGCGTTAACAGCACTTGCAGCTGCTTTACTTCCTACTAATTCCTTAGAGTATGCTTTGATTTCTTTAGAATAATAAATTATTTCATACGTGTTTATATTTGTGATTTGAAATGGCGATCTTTTTGATTTAGCGTTGATTTAGTGTTATTTTATGGAAGATGAAGAGGGCTTCCAATTTGTTGAATAACTTGTTAGAAATTAGTCATTTAATTCCGTTAACAGCAAGAGGATATTTATGAGACTGCAATTTCTTATCTCTACCTAACAACTGAGAAATAACAGTTATATTTGAGGTAGCTAGTTAAATAATACTTCAGTAACTGCTAGCAGGCACTGTGACTGGACAGAAGGATTTGATGAGAAAAGGGTGTTGTTAAGTTTCTGAGTCTGAAAAAATCCATAAAAATAAAGAGAAATACTCATTACAGAAAAACAGCCTTGGATTTAGAGCTTCAAAGAGGATAGCTTGTTATGTAGACAGCTTTATAATTATCCCTTTAGCAAAAGGAATTTTCTGGATTTGCTGATGAGACGTGTTCAGTAAAACACTGTGGCAGCAAATGTGTACTTCAAAGAAAACACTAAACAATTACTTATTACTCCATTACAAGCTAGAAGTCTCCCCTAGGCACAGTTAACTTCATGAGTTTAGGGACTATGTGAGATTTTGTGCTGTCAGATGTTTTAGAAATATGTCAGCTATTTTGAGAATTAATTACATTATTAAATATTTGACTCTTGCATGTAGTCTTTCTTGCTATTTTAGGAGACAAGATCTATCAGAAACTTGCAATTCTGTCCTTGAAGAGAAGATATGCCCAAGTGTCATGTAGCATTTAGCAGAAATAAATTGCAGCTTCTCCCATATGGAAGGTTTAGAATCATAGAATATCCTAAGGAGGAAACCACAGGGATCATCAAGTCAGACTCTTGGGTCTGCACAGAACCACCCCAAAACCAGATCATGTATCTGAGAGTGTTGTCCAAACACTTGAACTCCAGCACAGCACTTCAGTGCCGTGGCCTGTTCAACTGGGGTGCCTGTTCAAGTGCCTGACCACCCTCTCAGTAGGTGAAGAACCTGTATTCAACCTGAACTGCCGCTGTTGCAGCCTCTTGCTGATTGCATAGGATTCATCCAGATGTGGTTTGAGGATGTGCGCAGTTTATTTATAAACATAGTAACACTCATACAATGCTTGTATGTTAGAGCTCTCCTACTACATCTTTAGAAAGTAATAGAGGGAACTCTTAGCATAACAGCAAGTAGGGACATGGCAGAGCTTTTGCAACTTCAAAAATTCATGTGTAGTCTGTAAGACTAGCATGGGGTATTTTTTGAAATAGGAACCTAAATGCCTTTAGTTATGAAATGTGCAAGTATCTGCACTGTATGAAATTTAAAGTTTGGGAACTGTAACCCAGTATACCATAAACACCTGTGTCCAAGAAGATAATTGTCATAAGAGAAACATTTTGAAATTCAGTGTAATCATTTATTTCTGCACTATATTTATTGTAACTTTTCACAAAAGGTGAAACAAAATGCACTGTTACTTTTATTCTGTTTCTTTGCTGTTATGGTTAAAGAATGATGTTTTTAGGAGCAGCATAATGAAAGCTGGTAATCAGAAGACTTATTTGCAGGAATGAACAACTCTAGAAATCATTAGGTTACAGTTGTACAGGATGTGGAATGGTGGCAGTGGAGCCATGAGTTACTTCGCAACAAAAGTCATTTAATTTGTGCAGTGAAGGGACCAGCAATTTAGCCCCATGTGCTCCCCAGCTTCACAGTGGCACAGCCTATTAGTTAGGGCTGGTATGTACTCAACAGTGAGGTTGAAAGATATGTTGTAGGTAATATCATGGCCCAATGGAAATCAGTATGTGTTTAATTAGGCTAAACTTTAGTTTGCTACATTCATGCTTAGGTTAGATATGGTAATGCAAATACACTGAAGAGTTTTTTGTTTTGTTTTTTGATGGTGAATTAAATAATATAAGTGATAATGGAGTGAAAAAGAGTGAAAATTGTAAATATGTCTTTGGATATTCAGGTTTTTAATTTGGCCATAGTTTGGTAAGCTCTGACTGTCTATATTCATTGTGAAAAACAAGAATGCGTTACTTTTTCTGTTACGATTCATATTTTCTAATTACTAGACTGGCTGACGTAGCTGGTAGAAATAAACAAGCTTCTGGGCATACCATTCTCTCTGATGAAAAACATAGAAAGGCATGTGAGTGAACGTTTTCCTATTTCCAGATGTATATTGATTTGCCTAATAAAATTTATTACTCCTTCCTATAAATCAATTTTTGCTTATTTCATTAAGATGCAACAGTTTCTAATTTTAAATGGGTTCATGTAGTACATGTAGTCTTCACGGGGACTTTCATTCAGATAAGATAAATGTTTACTGTTTTAAATTAATCTTGGGGTAAAATTTCCTGTCCAGAACACCATGAACTCATTTTTAGTGCCTTTCCAGATGCTACAGGATATTTTTCCTGGCTTCCACCTGCCCTTCCAGAAGAGCACAGGTCTCCTATAAGTCCACAGTCATGTCTGCCCATCTTTTGTGTGTGTCTCAGGTACCCTTGAATATTTCAGATGGTGCTATATGCCTGTATTTAGGCAGCTTAATCAAGCTTCTAGCTAGAATTGTAGCAGTGAATATATTTTCCTCTTAAACAGACGTGGGAATACAGTGGCCACAAGTGCACAGACAAAGCCATTAAACAGCATGTAGGAATATTCAAGCATCAACCTGAATCTACATGTGAGTACCTTCACATCAGGCTGGAGACAAAATTAATATGCTTTCATTATTATATGTTTTCTTTGTGCACCTGAGGCCTCTGCAGCCCCAAGCTACACTCAGCATAGGAACTAGATGAAAAAATACTGTGCTAAATGCAACTATCATGGTGTAAAATGGAGATTTCACTTTTTATAGCCTTCATACTCCCATTTCCAAAGGCCCAAGAATATATATAGTACGTAAGCAGCAGAGATAAGACTGTATCCTATTTCAAATAAATGAGGGGCCACGTAATGTCCTGGAAATAAGTATTTATATATATATATATATTTATATATATGTATGCATCTTAATGCTACAGAATTATTCAATCAAGCCTAGTGGTTAAATGCTACTGGAAATATATTATTTTGAGAAGAATATGATGTGCATGAGATTTCTCTCAATACTTATATAAAAAAAATACTATTAGTTTCTATTTCTTCTTTGCAAATATTATACACCTAGTGATTTGATTGTTGTCAATATTACTTATGTAAAATATAACCTCTCCTCTCCCTCAAAAGGTTTTATTTGACACATGGGTTCTTTACAGACTGTTTATACTTGCAATTATTGTGATTCTGCAGAGTGCAGATGTTATGCATAACAAAATTCATACACTGTTCTAATCTTAAATTACACCTGACAATTAATGCTAAGTAGTATAATATTAGACTGTTTTAATATTAGATTATCTAATAATATTAGACTGCTTTGGATTTCTTAGTCTTATGTTTTGTTAAAATACTACAGGGCAATTATTCTGACATAATTCCATAGTTTGAATTATTTTGCAGTCATATTCCAAATAAAAATAACTGTATCTGAAGGAATGTTCTTGCTGAGAAGAAACATTTATTTATTGATCTTTAAACTGAAAAAAATCTTTTTATTACAATACTTGCAATTTTTGTCCTAGTCCGTTGTCTGGACAGTGTGATTTCATGTTAACATGTGTGTTAGAAGTAGGATGTCCTTATGCAGGTAGTATCATAGCAGTGTGTATCTAGAATTGAAAGCAGGGAACATCAAGTTAGCAGCTGGAGGACTTCTGGCAAATTATTTCATTAAGTTGTTAGATTAATTCGGAAGGTGATATCCACAGACTTCCTGACTGGACTGTCCTGGACTCCTTGGGGAAACCTGGCAAATCTATATATACCTTTTGACCAGTGGTTGTTGTACCAGTGGTACAAGTTTTCTAGTTTGCAGTGTAAAACTGCTTTTTACATCCCAGAAATGTGTTAGCTTTTACTATTTTGTGGTCTATTGATTGATTGAGCTCCTGAAGTATAGAGGTAAGTATAGAGGCACAGGGAATTAATTTGGTGATATACATGGTGATATTTATAAACTTAAAAGTCGACTGTAGATACATATACCAATATGGTGTACATAAAATTACATAGGCTAATTTATTGTGATGCTGTTCTTTAAACATCTCATTCTCTGGACAACAGCAAGAATCCAAGGATTGCTTAAGAAAAAGAAAAACAACAAATACACTTCAATACTTGTTCAACACATCAGACCTAGAGGTCTCTAACTAGTAAGAACACATTTTTCATGTAAATCTGTTTGTGTCTTATTCTAGTGGAGTAGTGCCCTCTGGGAAGACAAACTACGGGACAAAAATATTTTTGATCAAGTATGAGCTATGAAGTAGGCCAAGGTTAGATAACGAAGGCTTCAACAGTCAGTAGTGGGGATAACATTAAATCTTTTGAGTTCACTGGGCAGTTGAGGTACCATGCTGGGAAAGCATACACCGTAGTTGGAATTTCTTATGATTGCATATTATTATAAAAATTGTTATGCTACATGCATGGAAATTTTATTCCAGAAAATTAAGGCCCCCTCTACCAGATAATGTCTCATTGGAGGAATGTAATGGTGGTGAAATAAAATCTGAAAACATTATTTTCCGTTAAATAGTCCGTTGACTTTCCAGATAGTCATCGTTTCCACCACGATGTCTGTGGTCTTTCTTTTTTTTCTTTTTTTTTTTTTCTTTTTTTTTTTTTTTAAATCAAGCTCAAGCAGTTTTGATATGACTTGGGGAGGTAGTTCTTTGTTGTTGGTAAAAGGTTTGATTCATTAAATTATTATGCTTTTCAATTCAGGTTTAATTACTAATCCCAACTGGGATTTCTCTAGTGTGCCTGAATATGTGTGTCATAATACATTAAATAGTTTTATTCAGTTTTACTGAATAAATATAAATGCCACCCTGTCTTCAGTTTGAATTTCAGTATCTTCTGGTATCCATGTGCATCTTTAAACATTTAATATTTACTGGATAATTCTGTTGTACTAGATAATTCTGGCTATATGGTTCTGCTCTTCAGTTCATATTTTTTTTTTTTTTTTTTTTGGTGATTAATTATTAAGCTTTTCTAAAGGGAAACACTTTAATGTTCTTTTTGACACTTGGTAAAAATTATTAATGTTTATAATATACTGTGAGCAGGTATATTATTTCCAAAAATGAAGAAAAAAAATCCACAATTTTATTAAGAGTTTCTTCTTTGTACTACTAACAGTAGCTGTCATTATTTTTCTCTCTACAATACTAAAATCCGTACTTTTCTAGTAACTGTTATTCTGCAAGGAATTTCCATTCAGTGATTCAGCAAAGGATGCTTGCAGGAAAGGAAATGATATTCTGTGTGTATCAAACAATACAGTAGGTGTTGTCCAGAGTGACTACAATAGATTGTCTCCAGCCATTTGTACACCATGCTAAACTTGATGCTGTTTTTTTTTTTTTTTTTTTTTTTTTTTTTTTTTTTTTTTTTTTTAATAAAAGATACCCATAAATCACTAACTGAAATTTTACATTAAAATCACAGTGATTTTCCCAGATTTACGATTAGGAAATTAGGATTAATAGTATATAGTTTTCAGATGTATGTGTAAGAAAGGAGGGTTTGTATATAGAGCATCAGAGAAAGTAAATTGCAAGACAGGAATCCTTTTCTCAGGTGTCTTAAAATCTGATGTGAGAAGTAATCTTCCTAAAAATTAAGCATTTACAAGTATACTATATGCTAAACTCTAATAAAAAAAAAAAAAAAAAAGTTACATGTATATATTGAATTCTGTAGGAAAAAAAAAAATAAGAAGTGAAAGGGTGGTAAAGTACAAAGGAATTTCAGAAATGTAAGGTATGTATCCTTTTGTGGTCCAAACAGTTTCAGTTCTGGTACCTCGGTGTGCCAGGTACATTTCTTCTATTGCCTGCAGAGCTGTAAACTGGGCCAGTGAGAGCAAGAAGTAGCAGGTGCATAGTTGAGTTCCTTGCTAGAGCAAAATTACTGCGTAGCTTAGGACGGTATTAAATAATAAGAAAAGCTATAATATGCATACATTCCTTTTCTTTTTCAGTGCTTTATTTGGGATGTGTTCCTATCTCAGGCTTGTAAACCTACTGAAATAATTACCACCTTTCATACCTCTATTCCCCCCCCACCCCCAGATGTTTTTTTGTGCCAATATTTAAATCTAGTTTTACACTATACCTACCAAATGATGTAATTTGGGTACTTGGAGTAAGTTTTTGAGCAGTGTCATCTGTACAGAATTAGTAATATCTGTTTTTCTATCTGATACTGTTAATTCAATGATTTTTTGAAACTCTAGAGGTAGTAGAGATTAATTATTTTCACAAAGATATGTATTCAGTAGGCAATAGATGTGACTAGAAGTAAATCTTTAGTTACATCACTGCTGGCTTATGACCATACTCTTAGGTTTTGTTTGTTGTGAAAGTTAGTGATTTTATTTTGAAAGAAATTGAAATAATTGGGTGATAGGTGATTGGTAGATACATTATTTATATGTTATTCTGATAAATATAAACAATGTGCAGAGAAATAAAATTATTTGCAATTAAATGGCCATAATGTACCAATTGTCCATGGAACACTAATGGGTATTAATTAACCCATTAGTTTGGATCCAGGATGCAGAACTGAAAGATTTGTTTTCACAATAACTTAATGAAACTTACAAGAAATCCCCAATTAAAAAAATAATTAGAATGATTTTCCATTTTAAGCTCCTGTGTTTGAAAGGTGAGACTGTCTTTTGCGGGGTTACTTGTTTTCTCGTAGGCATCATCATTGTTTATTGATTTTCTTTAATAAGGTGATGGTCAGGAAACTGCGATTATGTGTATTCTTCTTTTCTACATATTGGCATTTCAGAAAATGGCTAGGATACTGGTAGCTTTAAGTAACAAGTACTACATTGCATGAGCCTAGCTTCATGCTCTTAAAGGAATTAAACATGAAAACACACTGATACTGCAAATATAGTATTCCTACTTGGAGAGCTGAATTTCAGCATGTGTTGCAATTAAATGCTTACATTACTAATAATTGCTTTGGCTTTTCTTCAGATTCCTATTCTCTACAGAGAAGTGGGATTTTTTTTTTCTCTTTTCTTTTTTGTTTGTTTGTTTTGTTTTGTTTTTTAATAATTAAAAAAAAACAAAAAAAAAACAAAAAAAACAGATGTTTCTAATGAGGTAAAGAGAAGATTAATGAATAAACCAGACTGAGAGTCTGTTTTATGCTTTTTTCTGCTGGTAGATTGGCCGCTAGAAGTGATAGAATTCTGTTGCAGGCATTTCCTGAAGTGCTGTTGCCTTCTCAGCAATATTGCTTTGACTGCCACAGTAAACATTTCCATGGCTAATAATAGACCCAGACCTGGAGATGGCCTGAGTTTTCACCAGAACTACCACTTACTGAAAGTTTCTAATGCCTCAAGTGATCCCCTTTCACCCGAAAAATCTATATCTATTTAATAATAATGGTTATGATGATAATAATAATAATAATAATAGGAATCATTTAACAAACAGTTTAACCTCAAGGAAATCTGAGAAATAACTTTATCTTTTAAAACATTAAAATATATTGTCACTGAAATATTATTTTCTTCTCACTGGAGATATTTTATGTAAAATAAAAGTGTACTAATAAAAATATTTGAAAAACACAAAACTCATACCTAAGTATTTATTTCAACCTGGAGAAGATGCTTTCTGTAAACAAATTACCAAGACAAAAGAATTCCTATGTCTTTGTGTCTAAACTGAAATTGAAAACACAGGGTATCATTTATAAATGCTTATTATACTAAAAGCAAATTCTCTTTTACAGCCATATTGAGCTTATGTAATTATTAATGGAAGTTTAGACAGAGAATCACCTGTGAGAGCATTGACTAGCATGTGTTTGTCACAATATATATTCACTGCTTGAGTTTCGCATGATCTGAACTTTCTTTACCCCACAGCAAGTTTTAGATTTTATGAACCGTTGGACTTATGGCAATATGTAGGTGTGCTTCTGCATTCCAAAAATAATATACAAAATTCCTCTATTTCTTATCTTCTGCTTAAACCCTTAAGAGTTGGCACTAAAGTAACAAAATGGATATACTGTTGTTGCAGCCAGTGGTGTGAACCTGGCTGCATGATTGATTTTACTTTCCTTCCATTGTTACAATAGGTTAGGTAGTACCTTGAGCAATAGCAGGTAATAAGGAAGCCTTATTTCCTATGGATTTGTGTCTCCTAGGTGATTAACTGGTATGGAAGGCAGTAACAGTTGCAACTGAATTGTTTTTTATACAGTTAGGGCATCTCTCCTGTGTGAATTCTCAGGAAGTTCAGACTGATGAGGCAGCCATTTCCTCAGTGGGGTATTTTTTTTGCTTCATCAGAACTTTCATATTTCTGAGACCTCTGTTCTTGTGCTACACCTGGAAAACAGTGGGTCCCCTTTTCTAACACATTTCCTCTCCATTGCTGTTGCTTTTTCTATCCTCTACCCATGGTATGATGTCTGTTCACAGAAGAGCTGGCTGAGATTGTTTATTCATATTATCTTCCTTTTCTTTTTCTTCTTCTTCTTCCTTTTTTTTTTTATTTTTTATTTTGTTTCAAAAAAAATATGCCAGCTATTTTAATGTTATGTATAAAGCTTTTAAGACGTACTTTACTACTATCTATGTTGATGGCTATTTCTTGAAAGTTTCTTGAATGTTACAGTATGATACAAGAGAGAAGCGGGGTAGAAAATGAAAGGAAAAGACTGATTAGTTTGGCTACTAAATGTAACTTTGTGAACTATTACTGTGAAATTCTTTTTTTTTTTTTCCCCAAAAAACTAAACCAGTAAAAAAAAAAAGTAATTAAAAACAAACAAACAAACAAACAAAAACTACAACAACAACAACAAAAAACACCCTAAAACCTAAAGCCTTAGCAAAATAAGGATTTAAAATAAGGCAAGTTATCATTGTCTCAGTTGAGCACTCGTGCTAGTGTTTTCAATATTCCTATTGAAATATTGCCTGTTGTAATGTCTTCCGATTCAAAAATTTTTTATAGTAGTGTTCTAATAGCTTTGAGATATTTAACATTATTACTGCTTTACACATTCACTCACACAGTGTTACAAATTATTCTAAT
Source organism: Aythya fuligula (assembly GCF_009819795.1). Lineage (NCBI taxonomy): Eukaryota > Metazoa > Chordata > Aves > Anseriformes > Anatidae > Aythya > Aythya fuligula. The sequence continues at coordinate 67,223,984 of NC_045561.1, forward strand.
ACCCACTCAGAGATGGTACATGTAACTGTCATGCATAACAACTGTAGTTTCAGCACTTGAGCACTTGGCAGATGTGTAACTGATAGTAGTGGTGCTGTGGTTATATGTCTGTGATACAGATATTGAGTAAGCTATCAACCAACAGAGATGTATTTAAAACTACAGAACATCTCAAAATAAGAATTAAATACCTTTTATGTAAATGCCTTCTATTGCTATTAATTGCTTAAATTATGATATTTCATATGGCAGTTAATCAGTAGGGACATGTCCCTGTTTAAAATTTGGTTTTGTGTAAAATACTCCTTCCCTCCCACCCCAACCAACCAACTGAAACCCAACAAAACAGAAAGAACAACAAAACAAAACAAACAAACAAAACAAATAATAATAATAAAAAGAACTCTTTTCTTTGATATTCATAACATGCCTTTGGCTCCCTAGCTTGGCTTGATTTTGTTACCACCTTTAAACTTAATGAAAATTTGAATCACAAAGCATAAGAAAGGTGGTGTAAATCTAACTGTACACACATGATCTATAGACTCAGTCTCAAAAGTATATCTAAAACTGATGTTTTTATTGAAATCTGATTTGCATAGGACTGGACTGTCTTCAAGCATGTCATGATTTGAAGAAACTTGCCTTTGCAGAACCAGAATTCTTTATGTTCAGAAAGTAAATGTGTATATGTATAACCTCACAAACTTCACAAAGAGATCACTGAACTAATGAGTTTACTATGCCTTCAAGAACCTGGCAGTGACTGAAACCAGTGAGAGAACATTGCCAATTTGAAGCATACACATTTTAAAATGTAAAATATGTACTTTAACAAAAATATCAAGAGTAGTGATGATTTATTTGTAGGCTTTTATATATTTAATTGTATGTAAATATGTAGATTTACATTTTGTGTCTCTTTTTAATAAGATGTATGTATGTTTTCAGTTCTTACCCTATAATTGTGAGGTGCATACTTCTAAAAATCAGCTGAGATTTAATGGAATAACTTCAGCAAACAAAGTTAAAGAACAGTGGATTTCTGGAGTGTAATAATCTATGATCGAGATAAAGCAAAATTAGAACTACATGGTCATGGTTGGCCGGTGTTTTATTTTTTTTTCTGAAATCAGTTTTGTATAAGAAGTCCTTTTAATATATACTGAAATGTGGCTTACCTCAATGGATAAGGTCTGGACATCTACTTTATTCTTCAGGCATAAGTCTAGATGCAGATGTTAAGAACCCCAGATATGAGGGTGTAGTACCTAGGGACATGGTTTAATGATGGTACTTGGTACGTCAGGTTGATGGCTGGGCTTGGCAATGTTAAAGGTCTTTTCCAACCCAGATGATCTATGATTCTACGAAGAGGGCAATTGGCTGGTGCTTCTATGGCTTTATTTTAAAATATGTATCATTTGTATGCAGATTTTTCATTTGTTTATTTAATTATGAACATTAAAGTAGAAATTTCTAGTAGAAATCAGCTATCCCCCTACACACAACACCCCTTACAAAAACATGTGAAGATGTTACTTGAAACTATGAGTAGTTGTGTCTAAATGTAATGTAGATATATCTAACAGAAAAAGTGCTTGTAGACTGAGTTTAAAAGGGTAGTTTAGAGTCATAGTTTTGAGCTTTGAAAAACTGAATAGCTGAAGCTATGTCCCTGGCAGTACCTTCTTCAAAACGATAAAAGATTAAACTCATGGATTCCTGTGGAATACCTTTGGATTTTGCCTAAAATGTTATCTGCTTTGCTTTGACAAAGAATATTACAACACACTGTTGGACCAGAGTTCTGTATGATTAAATGGTTTACCATTTTCAGTGTATTGCTAGCTATCTGTATAATTAGCTAAAATATATCTAAATGTTTTAAATGCTAAATACTGTTCAGAGAAGAATTAAAATTCTGTATTTTATGTAATGATATCAATACAAAAATTCCACTGCTACAATCAGGAAATTTTATCAAGTAATTTGATTACAGTTAACAATAGAATTAAACCTTGTGCACCTGACAGATATATAATGGAAAATGTCAGTCTTTGCTAGGGTTGTTCTATTAACAACTTCAGTAAAAAACAAAACAAAACAAAACAGTTAAAAATATCCTTGGCATTGTATTTTCCATCTAATATGTGAAAAATGTACTCAATTAATGTTAGAAAAACAAAGATCTTTGCAGACAAAGCTACAGTTGGATATTAGAATTTTAATTTTTCTCCTGTGTCCTGTTCTAATTAGGACTAATGAATGCTGAAAAGAAAATGGAAAAAAAAAAATCACACTATCTGAGATAATTTTTCTTATTCTGCTTTGCTTGAAAGTGACTATTCTCACTTTGAGACATTACAAGAAAAGAACTGCTTTACTAATTACAGCACTTTTCTACTCCATAGACAGATTCAAGAAATAACTGTTGCATGCTGAATAACCCCTTATGAAAACAATGTCCAAAGAAGACATCCAGTCCTCATTAAATATAGTTCTGCTTGGCCGCTCTGTGCTTTAATAGGAAATGAAGAACAACTGTGTGAAATACTGTCAGTTACTTTGTAGCAATATGTCAGTGATATTCCAGCAGTTAATGAGAGTTGATGAAAAGGGATAGTTTCTGTAAGTGGTGCTTTATTTTTTATGCTTTAAAAGAACTAACTGCATCATGTCCTCATGAATTAGTTGAAGCTGTGTTTTGATAATAAACATGCAGTTCATATGGGCATACAAAGAAAGGATGAAGTATGACAACATAGAGTATAAACATCCATAACTGCTTATGTAGACAGCAGGAGAATCGCAGGCAACTGCTGATGACTGAAGCACCTTTAAATAAAGAAGAGTTTTTTAACTGGTAAAAATTAGTAAGCATGCTGTAGGTAATAAATAGTCAATATACAGAAATAATTTCAGCATGTTTGAAGCTTTAAAAGAGAACATAAAATTATGAAAATATTCAGTATTTTTGGTCTTTTATGCCCAGCATGATGTTTGTTTGGCATTTTTAAGCCCAGTTAGCTTTTGACCTACAAAGCTGTAGATGTCCTCATATTTTTGTTTCAACTGAACAACAACAACAAAAAAGGAAATAGGAAGACCTGAAAAATGTGATTTTTGTCCAGAATCTTCAAATACTAATCCTTTTCCTCTTATATTGCTTTAGATTCTGTTAATGTTCATTTAAATTGAACACAGTTCTCACACAAGAGCAGTATGATTGTATCTTGACTGTTCTTAGGTAGCAATTGGAAACAAAATCGTTTATGTAGTTAGGAGAGCAGAGTCTAATAACTTAATTTGTTCATCCACACACAGATGTCTAGTAATATTTGACTTACTCTATTTCACCAGACCTCCATCTGCCAGTCAAAAGAGTTTTCTCTATGTTACAGGTAAATGTAGGCAAAATTATCAAAAGGAAAGTGTTTTACAAACGGGAGGCTGAGGACTTGCGAGGAGGAATGGGTTCCAGGTTCTGCTTTATGGAGGTTTCACACTTTCTCAGATATGTAAGATATGCCCTTAATAAAGGGCAGTGTTTCTTTTTGTCTTGAGCAGTTGCTACTGGCTAGCTGAATCAGAATGCTGGCTCAGATGAATGGAGGTCTTGCATACAGAGTTGCTTAGGGCATGTGGCTTCTATTCTGAGGTCCAGATGCTTAAAGGTTCATTGTGGTACAGAATATATATATATATATATGTATATATATATATATATTTTTTCCTATGGTCCCTAAAATTTTACAAATTCAGTTTCTTGGCTCACTTTGAGAGAAGTATTTAAGAGGATCCCACAAATTACTTAAGTGGCATGTCTAGGGAATTGAAGGTTCAAAAAGTACAAAATAACAGTTTCGACTTAGTGTAGTCCTTCCAATATAAAAAAAAATATTAAATAAATTTTACCTAATGTAAAATTAGATACATCACAGTGTACATTATCATGTAGATGATGACTGGTGCACAGACTTGGAAGAACTATTACTTAGGTCTTCATGACGTGTTCACTTATTTTGTCAGTACCATTAATGAAATATATTAAAAATGAGTAGGTTTTCACAGGGACGGACAGCTGAGGCTTCTTGTTTCAGAACTTATGGTAAAACTAGTATGTATTTTCAGTATGTATTCAGAATATATAGCACTCACATGGAAAACAGTTAAATATTCATTCTAGAATTCACAAAGTGAATTGCAGAGTTGAAAGTCACTGAATGAAAGATAAAATCTTGAAGGTAATTAAGCCCTATGTTTCTTTATTTATGATTTAACCAGTTGAGAGAAGTGTTTTGTCTGAGAAAGTAGCTAAAATTTCTTCATTGAGTTTGAATAATAAAGCACTTTCTTGAGAAAAATACTGTTCAATTCCATTTTTTCTCTTGTTCGTGTGAGCGAAAGGAAACATTGAATCATAGGTTGGAAAAAGACCTTTGAGATCATAAAGTCCAACCATCAGTCTGACCTATGAAGTCCTATTACTAAACCATGTCCCTTAGTGCCACAACGTTTTGATATATGAAATATTCTGATACAATAATTTTGTAACTAGAGAGTAATATATTGAAAAATTATTTAGGATCTTTGTTCAGTGTAAAAAGAGTTCTTACAAAGTGAATGCACTGATAAGTTATGTGCCAAACACTCTAGAATAACAATGTTTCTGTTGTCTCCAGCTTCTTCCACTTGTTTTCATAGCAACTTGCAACTTGCTGAACACCAAGGATATTTGACTAGATTGTCGGTAGGGTAAGAGGCAGTTTCCTCAGGTGGGTAGTTAGTGACACTGGTTTGTGATATTTAATGGAATTGGAATACATTTTAAAAAATGGTTCTTTTTTGACAACCCTTTATTAGCAGCCAGCAATTAAATGTATTAAGAGCCCTTGTTCACACTCTTTCAAGCCACAGAACACTAAGGGATGTATATGTTATAATTACAATTATCCATTCTCATCATTGTCCTGCTGAGGAATGCAACTGTAATTCTGGCAGAGAGACGATATAGTTGGCTTGCCGTCCTTGGACTGCAGATGTCTAATTGCAGGCAACCATTTCATTTCAAATGGCTCATTAAAGCAGAAGCCATTTAGCACTGCTAACATGGATCTGCATCCATGATTATGCATTTAATTAGAAAAGTGCAAGCTTTTTTTCCATTGTAATCTGAATTTACAAAATTCCTCCTGTGTAATCCATTTTGGAAGAACTTGAATGGCTTAATTTATTTATTATTATTATTTTTTCCTTCTCTTTCTCTCTCTTTTTTTTTTTTTTTTTTTAGTGCTTAATATCTGTTATCCATCTGCAAACTTGGTAAGCCACATTGTATGCATTTGTGTTTCACAAGTGTTGCAAGTTTTTGAACTATATCTAGTTTGACTTAGTCTGAAAAGCATTTATTCTTCCACTTTATTTGTATCTGTAGCTAAAACAAGTTTATAAGAACTTTATAAGCTTACATTCTACATCTCTGTAGACCTCATCCTGAGAAACTACTTGTAAAGTAATAGGATTAGCTTAATTTTTCTGGTCTTTTCTCTGTTCTTTTAGCATAATTAAGAAAGGATTTCAGTGTAAGCAGGAAAGGTAATGTCTTGAAGTCCTTTCTTCTTTCCTTTAGCTCAGTGTACTTATTGGCCATTTGGTAACACACATTTTGCTTAGCATAATTGGGACCCAGTTAAAAATCGCATTCTTGATAGATTTCCCTCCTCCTATATATGTTATACTCTTCATTTTTCTAGTGGTTAACTGTCTATAGTATTTTGGTTTAGTTAGTATGTAATCTGGGGGTCCTGTGAAGTTTTTTTGTTTTCCTCCATTGTGAAATATGAACTACAAATTTTTATATTTGTATATACAACTCTATCTCTGCAAGCAAAGATAATGGATTCATCTTTCATCAAGGGTAAATCATGCCTTACAAATCTGGTGGATTTTTACGATGGAGTGACTGCATCAGTTGACAAACGAAGACTGATGTTATCTACCTGGACTTCTGTAAAGTCTTTGACATGGTCTCACATGGCATCCTGATCTCCAAATTAGAGTGATATGGATTTGATGGGTGGAACATTCAGTGGATAAGGAATTGGCTTGAAGGTAGCACCGAGAGAATGGTGGTCAATGGCTCTATGTCCAAGTGGAGGCCAGTGACAAGTGGTGTACCTCAGGGGTCTGTCCTGAGACTGGTACTGTTTGATATCTTTATCAATGATATTTGATATTTTGATATTTTTATCAATGATATCAATGATCCCACATAGACAGTGGGATCGAGTGCACCTTTAGCAAATTTGTAGATGACACCAAGCTGAGAGGTGCAGTTGATACTATAGAAGGAAGGGATGCCATCAAAAAGAACCTGGAAAAGCTTGATAAGTACTCCCATGTGGGCCTAATGAGGCTCAGCAAATCCAAGTACAAGGTGCTACCCCTGGTTCGGAGCAATCCCAGACATGAGCACAGACTGGGAGAAGAACTCATTGAGAGCAGCCCTGAAGAAAAGGCCTTGAGGGTTCTGATGGATCAAAAGCTTGACATATGCCAGCTTGAAGGCTATGCTTGCAGCCCAGAAGGCTAACTGCATCCTGGGCTTCATCAAAAGAGGAGTGGCCAGCAGGACAAGGGATGTGATTGTCCACTTCTACTCAGCCCCTTCTGAGGCCCCACCTGGAGTACTGTATCCAGGTCTGGGGCCCCCAGCACAAGAAGGATGTGGAGCTGTTAGAGTGGGTGTAGAGGAGGGCCACAAAGATGATCAAGGGGCTGGAACACTTCTCCTATGCAGGAAGGCAAAGAGAGATGGGGATGTTCAGCCCGGAGAAGACAAGACCTCATTGCAACCTTTCAGTATTTAAAGGGGGCTTATAAAAAAGATGGAGAGCAACTCTTTGCTTAAGCAGATAATGACAGAATGAAAGGAAATAATTTTAAAGTAAAAGAAGGGAGATTTAGATTAGAGATTAGGAGGAAATTCTTAGGAGGAAACTCAGAGGGAGATGAGGCACTGGAACAGGTTGACCAGAGGGATTGTGGATGCCCAATCCCTGAAGGTGTTCAAGGCCAGGTTAGATGAGGCCCGGAGCAACCTGATCTAGTTGGTGGCATCCCTGTCTCTGTTAGGGGGTTTGGAACTAGATGGTCTTTGAGGTCCCTTCCATCACAAGCCATTATATGATACTATGATCCCTCCCATTCCCCTCAAAATGAGATTTTTCTCCTTCATTTTACCTATGTGAATCTTCACAGATCTCTAGTATCTGTGAATTTGTACAGTATCCCTTTACTGAGACAGTTATCTATTACATTTATGTTTCTGTGTGATCCTAGCAGGAAGTCCCTTTGGGTAAGAGCTAAGGAGTTATGCTTAAGTAAGCATAAGAAAAAATGTCAAAGGAAATAAATCTTACAGGTGCTCATATTCAAACATTTTTATAGGATTGGAGAGGAATGCAGTGCAGTGCTTTGAATTATAGGACAGTACAGGGGTGATCTGAACTCTTGGTTCCAGAATAGGGCAGGTCTGGAAAGGGAAATACATTTACGAAGACATCAAAATGCTTATTTTTATTATAGTTTGTGTGGGTGCAAGGAATGTGAATGAGTTTACAGCTCATGAGGCTGTCAATTACAAATATATACACTTAAGCTGTGAAATACTACCTTCTGTCTCCTATTAAAAATGAAAATGATTATAAGCGAAGATAGGATGTTTCAGTGGGATGTACTTCTCACTTCTAGAAATCTAATTCTACTAGCTGCTACTTTTCCTAAGACATGACCTGCATCTTCTTTTTGTTCTGCATCGTCTTGAAGGAAATAAGAAAACATGATTTTTTGGGGGCAAGAAATGTTGGTTTAGCTTCTACTGTTTGAACTACATTAGTAAGCACAAGTATGGTTTCTGTGCTGCCTGGTATATTAGAATTAATGTAAAATATTTTCTTTATTGTCCAAGTACTCTAGGACAATAAAGTTAAACTCTAAAGTTTAAAAGTCTAAAAGTTTAACTCTAGTTAAATAGAACATTTCCTGTTCTTTTTACCTCTCACAGTAAAGAGTGGGAAAACCCCTGCTTGTTCATAGTAGCATATTTTGGAATGTTGTCAGAACTGTTGCTTTTCATTTGTACATCTGAAATCACTGCCTAAAGAAAAAACATATATTTTAAACTCTTTTAGAAATGGAGGAGCTGCTGCAGTTTACCTGTAGAGGAGTTTGCTTAGCAGAGGCAAAAATCTATATCTAGGACCAAAACTGTAAAACATTTTCATTTCCTAACTAAATTACATACAGTATTATCCAAAGAAACAGTTCACTTCCTTTAAGTTAAGTGTATTGGTTAGAGCTTATTGCAATTATATCATGAAGCTTGATTTATGTAATTGTAGTAACTGCCCAATGTAGACTCCATATTCCTCTGAGGAAATTATCACAGAAATTATAGAGTATGTTTTCCATTCAGCTGTCAGGTTTAAAAGTTTTTTTTTTGTTTGTTTGTTTTTTGTTTTTTTTTTGTTTGTTTTTTTTTTGAGCAAGTCTTATTACTTAGACATTGGGATTATATTATCTTATGTTAACTGCCTCAAAGTAGGGTATGTAATCTAAGCTAAATGTGTAAGCTCCCTCTTATACTCACAATAACAGGATGAATCACTTTTTTTTTTTTTTTTTTTTTTTTTTTTTTTTTTTTAAATCAATGGCTCTCCCAGTAGTTTCTAGAAGACTGAAGTTAGGCAAATGAATTATACCTCAAATTTTTTTTGAGACTCCCTTTTTGGAGATGAAACTGCTTTTATTTATTTATTTCTTAGTTCTTCAAAGCTGAGGTTCACCGAGATCAAATGTTTTAAAAAGCAGTACCTTTGTACATTTGGAAAGTATACGTATACAAACTTACACGTATATTATATACACCCGAATAATAGATCTGAAACTTTCATCAGTGTGTTTCTTATGAGGTATTAAGTCTTTAGGAGTTATTTCCATATACTGCTCTCTAAAGATAATTTGGTAGTTCAGTTTTTCTCCTATCCCTTCTTTTTAAGAACACCAAGCAGTATGAAAAAATAGTCTCTTGGAAGTTCTCTTATTCTAGTCATAGACATGAAAAACAGAGTGGAATCTCAGCATATACCCAGCATCCTCTAGCAGCACTGATTAATCTCACAGTTAGCATGCCTCTTGAAATATACTTTCACTTTTTTTTTTTTTTCCCTGATGTTAATCCTTTAAGAAAAAAGAGCAGTGCACAACTGTCAGTTTTAGTGAGTTGGATTTGTATGAGCAGGATAACAGTTCCCAGAGGAATCTGAGCATGTGGTAGAGTGCTTTACAATCTTGCTTTGCGTCTCAGAGAGCTTTCTTGACTTGGCCTTACTGCTGGTGTTTATTTCCCAGAGGAATTTCTGCAAGTGGTACTCAACTTGTGTCTGAAGTACAGAACTGCTTTCTGGGTTTGTTTTTCCCACCTTTTATTTTTCTAGCAAAAGTCTGCTTTCTAAATTCTTTCTGTTGTGTTAATGCTATATAAAGCTTGGTGGATTGTGGCAGAATTCAGGGGCTTTCTCAGAATTTTAATATATAGCTAGTTAGGCAGCTACAGTTCATCCAAGGAGTATCCAGTAATTTCAATCCAATATTTTTGTTAGATTTTAACAAACTGAAATAATGTTAAATATCTTTATTTTATTTAACTGAAAGTAACTTATACTTTCTAAGTGTATATACTAAAGTAACTTATTTGTGCAATTATATCATGATATAATACCCCTCAGTAGTCAAGGCCGGCTGCCTCAGAGCCGGCACAGCCACAGAGCCTGACCACACATTACAGGGGGATCTCGTGCCTTTGCTTCACCAGGGGTGACCTGACAGCACCAACCAGCTCTTGTGAGAGAGGCTGACAGGGAGCGGGCATTGCCAGGGCAAGGGCGGCTTCGCCCTTGCCCTCCGCCTAGAAAAAGCCCCTGGGAGGATGGTGCTGTGGCGCTGCCCACCAGGCACAGGGAGGGACGCCCACCGTGTTATAACTGCCCACAGCATGCTGCGGTGGTGGGTGCTGGAGCTCACGTGGTGGGGCACAGGGGTTCTGTCCCTCCTCCCTTTTGAGTCCATCCTATTTACCGACAGTCTGTGTGACTGCAGTTTTTGCTATGGTCTCCACCAGGCAGAGAGCTTGCCCCCAAAAGACTGTGGTGACCCAAATAGAGGGCTTGTCTAGAACTGCGGCTGTACAGGTCTCTGGCTGCAGGGAGTGCCAGTGCTGCTGGGGGAGGAGGCAGATATTGCACCTGTGTGAGGTGCAAAAAGGTGGAAGATCTGGTCAGCATGGTGGCAGAGCTGAAAGAGGAGGTTGAGAGAGTGAGGGCCATTAGGGACTGTGAGTGGGAGATCGACTGGTGGAGTAGCTCCCTGGCATGCCAGAGGGAAAGGTGTCAGGGAGATACCCCACAATTGGTGGTGGAACCCCTGCCCTGTTCCTGTTGGGCAGAGGAAGGGGACCTGAGGGATGGGGAGGGTTGGGAGAGGGTCCCTGCTCAGCATTGTGGGCGAATGCTCTCTGCATCCCTCACATTCTCAGGTCCCCCTAAGCAATAGATTTATAGCATTGGACATTGATGGGGAGGTACGTGGGGAGGTGCGGGAAGGTTCCCCAAAGAGGTTACCAAGGAAGAGGTGGTCAACTCCACGCATTAAGACTGTCCCTGTCAGGAAAGAAAGAAGGGTGGTTGTGGTAGGTGATTCCCTTCTCAGAGGAACAGAGAGCCCCATTTGCAGACCAGACCTGAGCTGTAGGGAAGCGTGCTGCCTATCTGGGACCTGGGTCAGAGACCCCACTGATTACTACCAATTACTCATAGTTCGGGTGGGCAGTGATGAAATCACTCAGAGAAGCCTGCGAGCTATGAAGAGAGATCTCAGGGGTTTAGGGTGAATAATTCAAGGAGCAGGAGCGCAAGTGGTGTTTTGTTCTACTCCCTCTGGGGAGGTGAAGGACACGGAGCGGGCTAGAAAAACTCAGGTAATGAATAATTGGCTGAGAGGCTGGTGTCAAGACAGGAACCTTGGATTCTTTGACCATGGGGCAGTTTACACTGCCTGGCCTACTGTCAATGGATGGAAGTCACCTGTCTCAAAGGGGGAAACGAATCCTAGCACAGTAATTAACAGGACTTGTGGAGAGAGCTTTAAACTAGTTATGACAGGAAAAGGAGATAAAACAGGGCTCCCCAGAGAAGTGCCTAGGGGAACAATGCTGAAGCTGGGGGTGAGGCAGATGTCTCATCTGAAGTGCATCTACACCAATGCATGCAGCATGGGCAACAAACAGGAGGAGCTGGGGGCGATTGTGTGACAGGCTAACTATGACCCAGTTGCTATAACTGAAACATGGTGGGATCACTTCCATGACTGGGTTACTGTGATGAATGTCTACAAGCTCTTCAGAAGGGATAGAGAAGGTAGGAAGGGTGGTGGTGGGGCTCTTTATATTAAATTGTGTTTTGATGTTGAAGAGCTTGCAGCTGGGAATGATAAAGTTGAGTGTGTATGGATAAGGATTTGGGAAAGGCCTTTAGGGGTTACTTCTTGGTGGGGCTCTCTTATAGACTACCTAGTTGGGATGAAGAGATGGATGAGGAGCTCATTCTATGAGCAGCTCACAAAAGTAACACAATTGCCAGCACTCATTCTCATGGAAGACTTCAACTTCCCTGATATATGCTGGAAGTATAATACTGTGCAGAGGGACCAGTCCAGGAGGTTTCTAGAGTGTGTGGAAGATAGCTTTCCGACACAGCTGGTTCAACAGCCTACCAGGGGAGGTCCACCACTAGACCTTCTCTTCACTAACAGAGAAGGACTGGTGGGAGATGTGAAAGCTGGAGACTGTCTTGGGCAGAGTGACCATGAGATTGTGGAGTTTTCTTGGTGATGTCAGAAAGGTAACTAGAAAAACTACTATCTTGAATTTCCAGAGGGTGGACTTTGACCTATTCAGGACACTTGTCGCAGGGTTCCCTTGGGAGTCACTCCTGAAGGCCATAGGGGTCCAGAAAGCCTGGATGATCCTCAAGATTTAAATATTAAAGGCACAGGAGCAGGCTGTCCCATAAGGTGAGCCAGAGGGGAAGAAGACTGGCATGGATGAACTTGGGAATTTTTGTTGAGACTTCAGGAGAAAAAGAATGTTTATGTCCACTGGAAGAAAGGACAAGCTACTTGGGGTGACTACAAGGAAGTGGCTCAGATATGCAGAGAGGAAGTTAGAAAGGCAAAAGCCCAGCTTGAACTCAGATTGGCCACTGCAGTAAAAGAGAACAAGAAATCCTTCTACAAATATATTAACAGCAACAGAAGAACCAAGGAAAATTTCCATCCTTTACTTGATGCAGCAGGGAAAGTGATCACTGAAGAAAAGGATAAATCTGACATTCTCAGAGCCTTCTTTATGTCTGTCTGTAATAATTAGATCAGTAATCCTCAGAGTACTTTATGCCCTGACCTGGACATCCCCTGTGATTCATGTATAGAATCACCCCCTGCGATCCAGGAAGAGACAGAGACCTGCTCCTCCATCCAGTATGTCACAAGTCCATGGGACCAGACAAGCTCCACCCTAAGATGCTGTGGGAGCTGGTGGAGGTAATTGCCAAGCCTCTTCTCACCATCTATCAGCATTCCTGGTTATCTGGAGAAGTCCCAGAGAACTGGAGACTTGCTGATGTGACTCCCATCTACAAGAAGGATCCTAAGGAGGACCTGGGGAACTACAGGCCTGTCAGCCTGACCATGGATCCAGGGAAAGTTATGGAGCAGATCATCTTGGGTGAGATCACATGGCACTTGTGTGGCATCCAGGGGATCAGGCCCAGCCAGCACGGGTTCACAAAAGGCACATTGTGCTTGTCCAGCCTCATCTCTTTCTATGACCATGTGACCAGACTGGTAGATGAGGGAAAGGCTGTTGATGTAGTCTACTTAGACTTCGGCAAAGCCTTTGACACAGTCTCCCACAGCATTCTCCTGAGGAAACTGGCTGCACATGGCTTGGACAGGTATATTCTTCTCTGGGTAAAGAACTGGCCGTGCCCAGCAGGTAGTGGTTAATGGATATAAGGACAGCTGGTGTCCTGTTACAAGTGGTGTCCCCCAGAGGTCAGAACTGGGGCCTATCTTGTTTAATACCTTTTTTGAGGACCTAGATGAGGGGATTGAGTGTACCCTCAGTAAGTTTTCAGGTGACACCAAGTTGGGAGGTGGTGTCGATCTGCCTAAGGGTAGGATGGCCCTTCAGAGGGATCTGGATAGGCTGGTCTACTGGGCTGAGGCGAATGGGATGAAGTTCAACAAGGCCAATTGCCAGGTCCTGCACTTTGGCCACAATAACCCCATGCAGCACTATAGGCTTGGGCCAGAGTGGCTACAAGACTGTGAAGAAGAAAGAGACCTGGGAGTGTTGATCGATGTTCAGCTGAATATGAGCCAGCAGTGTGCTCAGGTGGCCAAGAAGGCCAAAGGCCTGTATTATAAATAGTGTATCCAGCAGGAGCAGGGAGGTGATCATTCCCCTGTACTCAGCTTTGGTGAGGCTGCACCTCAAGTACTATGTTCAGTTTTGTGCCCTTCACTACAAGAAAGACATTGAGGCCCTGGAGCATGACCAGAGTAGGGCAACAAAACTGGTGATGGGTTTAGAGCACAAGTATTATGAGGAGCAGCAGAGGCAGCTGGGATTGTTCAGTCTGGAGAAGAGGAGGCTCAGGGGAGACCTCATTGTACCCTACAACTTCCTGAAGGGAGGTTGTGATGAGGAGGGGATTGGGCTCTTCTCTCAGAGAACTAATTATAGAACTTGAGGAAATGGCCACAAGTTGCACCTAGAGAGATTTAGATCAGATGTCAGGAAAAACTTTTTCTCTCAAATAGTGATCAGGCACTGGAATGGCCTGCCCAGGTAGGTGGTGGTGTCACCATCCCTCACGGTGTTCAAGAGGTGCCTGGACAAGGTGCTACAAGATATGATTTAGTAGATTAGTGGGTAGTATTGGTGATAGGAGGGTGGCTGGACTAGATAATCTTGTATGTCTTTTCCAAACTTGTGTTTCTATGATTCTGTGATTTCCAAAATTTAAACTAAATGCATTTAAACTAAATGCATTTAAATTACTATTAGATAAAACAATGACTAGATGCACTCTAAAGGCAGGGAAAGATAGTGGAGAAAAGCATTTTCTGATGAAGAGCAACACGTAAAAGTATCATCCAAGTTCTAAGCTAGGAAATCTGTTAGAAAATATAGAAAACTGACTGCTCTGAAGCAGCCACTCTTTTAGGAATTGCTTTGAAACTAGAAACATGCTAATGAGAGATGTTATGTGTCCTTTTAATGTTGATCTAATTTCTCCTCAGTGATTATGTGTCTGTTCTGACATAGGTTGATCCAGCAAACACCCTTCCTTGTACAGTGGCATTAAAATCAAGCACGTGTTCTTGCCTTGCATCGGGTGCACTGGCTTTGGGTAGATTTACATTATTCTTATAAAACTAACTTCATGATTATTCCATGCCATGTTAAATGAAAGTGATCATATACAGTTGTCTTATTATTGGTTAGAACAAAAATGTCATCTCTGGTATTGGGGCTGTGAGTGAAGAGATTTTCAAACTGTTCCATGGAATATGCATAGATTTTAATGTCTTCATTAGTGAATTTGATTTATTTACTACTTTTTTTTTTTTTTTTTGGAAAAAAAGTGGAAGTGTCAAAAATCAGTTGACAATGTTTTACTAATTATTGATATTAATAGAGATGATCTTTCAAGCACTAATTTTACAGTTTTGCAGCTATTCAGATTTTTTCTCAAATATTTTTTAATAGAAAATTCCTTTTTTCTTAAAGGGACATTTTCTTTATACATGATTATCTCTAATGCACGTGTCTCTATACACACAACAAGTAACATTTCTATTTTTTATTTTGTTCAAAGTAATTTATTTTATTTACCTCATTGTCATCTCTTTTTTAGATAAAAAATACTTTTTTTTTTTTTTTTTTCAAACAGAAAAACAGAACTTTTGTCTGTTTCAGTTTAATTTCCTGATTTCCAGGCTCTTGCTGGAGACCCTGAGAGCAGTCAACTCACCAATTTACAATGCAGAAATGAATGGGGTTAAAAATTTTCTTTCTAAATGGGGAAACAAGGTTTCTCATGTATAAGATTCATCATTTTACTAAGATATCTAGAGTAAACCATTTATGTTACATTTCTTTTAAGAGCTTCTCTCTTTAAAATTTTGAAGATTTTATTGAAAGATTTGCATTGTGTCTTGTCTCTGGTATTTAACGTAGAGGAAGTATGACTGCACTCTAGGGCCTAATCATTTTTTTTATTTTTTTTTTTCTGGATGTTCCTATTGTCAATCAATCCAAGATTTGTATTTATTTTTAAAATGCAATATAAGTTTATGACTTCCACTACTATTTTATGGTTCTCTGACTTCCATGTTTTGTTTTTGAAATTTTCTGGCAATTTATAGCACGCTTGTGGCTGTGTTATCCTACCGCCTATTGATTTAAGGACTCTTTAATTGAAAACTATTCAGCAAACACTGTTTTCAATTTACTGTTTTGCCCAACTATGTCTTAGGTGCCAGGGGCTCATTTGCAGCAGTTGATGGTTAAAGATTTAAAAATAGAGCTGAAACCATCTAGGTATACTTTTATATGCAGGGTTTTCACCAAGGACTTGTCATACATCTTACATAACCTGCAGGCTAAAAGCATATGTCTGTGCATTTGTGTCTGCATGTGTAACCACAGGAAAGGAAAAGGCAAAGAATCAATGATCTCAAAATTAATTAAAACCAGGAAGACATTCTGCCTGCTGACAGGATATTTAGGATGAAAATAATTAAATGAGCTATTGTGGCAAATGCAAGATCGATTACTCACCAAAAGCAGCTCCTT